>NW_008246086.1:551045-556368 GCF_000281045.1 Saprolegnia diclina VS20 | reverse complement strand
CTGGGGTTGGACCACTGCCGTTCTCCAACACCGACATCTTGAGAGCGTAAAAATGCAAAAGCGATGTGGTCAGCGACGACTGTTGGTGAACGCGATGGACGCTTCTGCAGTGGGTGGTGTTGTTGTGAACATTGGCTTGGATTAACTGTTAGTGAATACGATTCTTGATGCTTGCTGTGGAATAGAGTTCTCGCGGCGGCTCCTGACTGGAAGAACTTGACAACCAGGTTTGCGGCCATCTACACCTATGTCCGCCAAAGGTCTATTGTAACAGTACCAGGCATTGTCTCTGCATGTGACAGACAAGTCAGCGTATCACGTCATCCGATGACGCGACCTGAAACCTTATGCGAATGATCGCCGCCATGTGGAAGATCACGAAACTCCATCATCTACAATGGATTCTTTGTACTTGCTCGGGGGGGGATTATTTTGTGGGAAAGGAAAGTGATTTGATTTCAGCTCTGCACCATGGCGGCATGTCGCTGTGTAGCGCAGCACGTATCGACGAGCGCTGGGAAGAGGAAGCGGCTGCCAACGCCGCTGAAGAATGCTCCACGAAGCCGCCGCGAGCTCTTCAAACAACGCATAGCTGGTCGTCCAGCGGGTCGAGTTGGGAGCTCCGTGTGTTTCCTTCTGTATTCATGATCGAAGGAGGTCGAGATCGAAACCTTCCTCGACAGACAATGCAATGCGAGTGCGGTCGGCTGTAGAATACCGTTAGCGTTCTCTGTGTCGTATCCTTACCCGCGCCGATGGAGCTCAAAGTACGACTGATGTGTCAAGTCAAACGTGCAAGGTTGGCAGTCAAAGATGCATCAAATATCGGTTCCGAGTTCTCTCGGCTGAGACAGAACGGGTCGCCGCTCAATATATCACAGCGTGTATAGTCCTCTTGCATCGCATGCGGCCACGTACCAGCTACTTCAAGGTCGATGGTCCATGAGTGACAGGCCATGTCGGCGCCTCGATGCTTGTCGATATCGCAAGGACATGGCAGCAACGAGCGTCTTAGAATGAGCCATTCATCTCAGAAGCACAGGAGGAAGGTGAGCGCGGAAGTGCCAAGCAGATCGCTCCGATACTTGGCGCGTCATCACGCAAGAAGATACTCGCCAAGGGCACAGGCGAACTTGAACCGCCGCGTGTACCGCACGCTCGTAGGCTGGACACTGTTGGACATCGGGCGACTTGTGACGCTCAAGCGCGCGCGCACCAAGTTCCTTACCGACTTGAAGCTCAGGATTTGTGGGTTGGTGATCATGGTTGATGAATGTGGATGTGCTGGAGACAGCGAAAGCATGGGCCGAATGTTCCAGTAGGCGCCAACGAACCACGATGCGCTAGGTCCTTGGCGCTGCACGACCTTTCAAGCACGGCGAACGAAGTGATGCTAGCTACGCACAGTACAAAGACCTTTGGTTGCTCGACGATGGCGATGCATTGGTCAGCCCAGCCAACTCGACAGCCGCTAATGTAAATGATCGTCCTGCGTGGAAAAACATGAGACAGCAACAACACTATGCCACAGCCATGGCGCGCGGGAGGCCGCAGCTTGCCTGGCTACGCCAGCAGGAGCTTCACGCACCTGATGTTTTGCGATATAGGCTTCGAGAGGTTACCTCTAATAGTGAATAGGCTTGGATCACGGGCGATTCGCACGGCTGCAGAAGACATGACGAGCCCGAGCTCGACGACGACGATCCAAGCGACCACGAGCGCTTGCCGCCTGGACGCCGTTGACGATACCTACTTGGGCACGCGCCAGCTCGGCGCCCGTCGACGTCGACGACTCTGTCGCAAGGCCTCGTTGTTCAAGCGGCACGGCACGCGCTGTCGCCCGCGCGTGTCGTCGAAGATGCGATCGCGCCTGCCATGGTCAAGTCGCCGCTCCTCGCGGCTTCAAGTCGAAAGCACTTTCTAGATGTAGCCTCTCGGCGTCGGCCACGGACGTCAAGGCCAAGACGGTCGTCAAGAAGCCCCACACGATCAAGCTTTGTTACAGCAGCAAGACTGGTCTCGTGCGCGTCTTCTCTGGCGATGCGCTTCTCCGGCGCGCCTGCTTGTCAACGGACCTCGCCCCGCTGCTCGCCCAAGCCTGAGGTCATGATGGCCCACGACGCTGGTCGCGCTTCAAATCTGGATCGAACGAGTGCGACGTCGTGTCAAGCACTCTGCGCGCTGCTACATCTGCACTTCCAGTCGATGCACCCTCGGACCGATGCTCGTCGTTGCCATGACGCCATGTACTTCGACGCCGACGCGCGGCGACAGTACGTGTCGCAAGGCGATGCTGCTTGTCGTAGGAGGCGCGTCCAAAGCGCTGCGGATGCCGAAAGTCGCTGTAGGTCGACATGAAACCAGAGTCTTTTCATGCTCAGGGGCTATGTATTATGCTACGTTTGGAAGCGCTACGCCTGGTTGACCTTCTTGGCCGGGGCGTGCATGGCAGGTCCGGCGGGGCGCTTGCGAGGCACGGTACTTGAGCGCTTGCGAGCTGGGGACGGGGCAAACGGGTTGGTGCCCTGCGATATATAAGTAGAAACGTGGAGGTAGATAAAGTCTGCATACCGTAGCCGGCTGTGGGGCAGGAGTCGCCTTGCTTCGCGCCTTGGCCGCTGGCATCTCGTTCAAAAGACCGAAGAGCGTCTCGTTGAGGCTGCCCTTGGTGCGCGCGGGCGTCGTGTCCTATACAGAAACGCGATGATGAATCGTCTGCCGAGGGTGGCAGATGGGCGTACGGCTTGCGGCGGCGCAGGTTGGCCAGAGGGCGACGGTGCCGGTGCCGCGTCGTCATAGAAGCCTTCCTCCATGTCCACGGCCGACATGTCCACGTCCGGCGCGCCTTGAGGTAGCGCAGACCAATGTGCCGGCGCGCCTCGAGGTGGCGCGGACCAATATGCAGGCGCGCCTTGAGGTGGCGCGGACCAATATGCAGGCGCGCCTTGAGCAGCCGCGTTCAGCTGTGCTGCCAGCCACGTGTTGTGCAGCTGGAGACTGGCGAGGCGGTCGCTAGCCACGCCGAGCGCCTCTTGGAGGCCGGCGTTCTGGACGGCGCCGACGGCGGCGGTTGTCTGCGCCTTGGCGAGCTCGATTTCAAGCATGTGCGAGCGCGCCTCCGCCGCCATGCGTCCTGCCTCTGCGGCCTTGCAGCGCGCGTCAAGAGCTGCGACTTGGCTCGTGTGCAGCCGCCGGGCCTCGTCGGCCGCTTGCTCCTGTTGGGCTTGCTGAGCCAACAGCGTCTTGTGCTGGGCGTGCGCGACGACCAAAGCGTCCTTGTCGTTCGCGGCCGTCGCCGGGACTGCTGCGTCCTTCTCTGTCGTGGGTGCGCTTGGGCTTGGGATTGGCTCCGGCGCTGAGGATGCTACCGAGCGGTTCTTGTCAGCCGGACGGTTGCGGGTTGGCAGCTGGGGCTCAGCTGACTTGTCGCTTGGCCCGCGGACTGGCGCCGGAGCGCCCCGAAGCTCCGCCTTGGACAGCGCCGGCGCGCTCTCGCGCAGTGGCGCATGCGCCACAAAGTTGTGGCGCAGCCACGACGTGTTGGCCGACAGGTCCACATCGGCGAGCACGGCCGTCTTCGACTTGGCGAAGACTTCCTGCATCTTGGCAGGCAGGTCGACGACAACACCGAGGGCGGCCGCCTTGTTTAGAGCGGCGATGACAATCGGTGCATCGACGACCAGGTAATGCGCAGCCGCCTTGGGTGTGTCGTTGTTCCCGACAGGCGCGGCGCCGTTCGACCCCGCGGCAGCATCGTCCGGGTCCACGACCGGGGCCGGGACCAGCGTCAAGGCCACGTTAGAGAGCACGACAGCGAGACGAAGCCCAGGGATATCATCGCCGCCGATAAAGCAAAGCTTGGGCGACGACAGGACAGCGTTCCGTGGGCAGATGGCCGCGACGCGCACCTCGTCCTCGTCCGTCCGTAAGACAAGGTTCGCGAAGCCCGTGGCTGCCGCGACACGGGCCGACTTGGCCGCGAGAAGGTTGGCACAGTGTAGAGCCGCCCACGTGCTCTTCATCCCATCGTGCAAGTCGCTGCCCGCCATCGCGAGGGCAAGGTCCTTGTCGCATGCCAAGGCGAGGACGAGCCCATACAGGCCATGGGCCGTCGCCGGCGGCCGCTCTTTGAGACCAGCTTTGGCCTCCACCACAGCTCCAAACCACTCGTCGACGAGGAACTTGACATGGTCGTCCTTTCTCTTGACGTACGCCGCCACGTCGGTGAACATGCTGGTCGAGGCGAAACCGGGAATGAAAATGGTCGAGTTTCATACACGTTTTTGATTTTACACCTTTTGTGCACAGCCTTTCCCACGTACAGAGCCGACAGCACTCGACACCCAACGACTGCGTACGACCTCGGTACGAAGGCGACTGTCGCGGCGCTCGGTCCAATTCCTACAACACCCCGAAACAACACCAAACAGAAGCCATTTCGTATTGCGACGGCCAGCGTCGACGGCAACGCGATCTTATTGCGTGCTGATACATCTACATCAATGTGTCAAGCCATCCAAGAATAGAAGAGGTCGTACTGTCGCGCGGCCGACAGCGCTTGCCGTGCCGCTTGATCAACGAGGCCGTGCGACAGAGTCGTCGACGTCGACGGGCGCCGAGCTGGCGCGTGCCCAAGTCGGTACCTGGTACCGTCAACAGCGTCCCTATTCACTATTAGAGATATTGTGATAATCAGCGTTTTTGGCGGATTTGAGCCCAATCTGAGCTGTTTATTCGCCCATCCGGACGAATTATCGGGGCGGATGGACGAATTAATCGTCCGGATAGCGTGAGTCACGACGATTTACAGATCCGGATCACGAGGGGAGGACGAATTACGGCCCCTGCAGGGCCTTCCGGGCCTGTTAAAAGGACACGTTACCGGAATAAGGGACGATTGGCGGGTGCAGATCCGCCAAACGCCGACTACGCGCAGCTATTCGTCGGGCCCGCAGAGCAATTCGTCCCATGCAATTGTGGCGCGGCGTTGCATTGACGTGGAAATGACTGGCATTCTGTTGAGTGGTGTGCTCAATAAGCTGCTCTGCAGAACGATGGAGGGGACAACCGGCAGGTGCCATCAACCTCTTGAGAACCCACACGGGCTAGACAACCATACTGAGGAGCTACGGACGGTTCTGCTTCCTTTCCCTCCTTGACTGCGCTTCGATTCCAAGCCGACGCTCGATGCGTTGGCGGCGCAGATCGATAGATCCATAGAGAATACAAGTGCTGTTACTATCGAGAGCTTGCTTTATGCGTGGCCCATTTCGAGGCGGGCGCTCCGCGCCCGCCGATTTTTCGCGCTGCGCGCGCACTTGCC
>NW_008246086.1:536418-549892 GCF_000281045.1 Saprolegnia diclina VS20 | reverse complement strand
ACCCCGCGTGTGTTCAACCTGCGCAATCCACCGATCTGCCGCCTCGACCTAGTCGTACAGCATCACCGATCGTTATCTGACGTTGCATGATCCGCCGTCTATTGCTCGGGTACCATGACGTGGCAGTGTCTGGTGCGTTGCCAATTAAGATGTAACGGTAAGTGTATCGTCATTCCCAACAGATCCAGAGATTGGTGGCATCCACTGGGTGGCATTATTGGAATATGGATTTTGTATCGCCACCGATGGAAGGCAGTCACAGCGTCGAGCATCTGCCCATTGTTGGCCACAGTCTTGGCTGTAGACGCGACCTCCACTGCAAGTCTTTCACGCGTTCCCGGCAACCAAACTTCTTCAAGCGCGACCTGCGAGAATGCTAGCTTTACTACGATCGACAGTTGACAGGCGCGTGTGTCCGCTACGTAGCACGCACACAACCCATATTGGCGGAGTGCAAGCGCCAGCCTCCTGCCAGTTGAACGGTAAAGCGAGAATATGTCGAGTCACGAGCGCAGTCCGCCATCACACTAAGTATCAAGTACACTATGCAGTGCAAACGTGTGCATTAGACTTAAGGAAAACTGCGCGAGATTGCAAATATCGACCGTCTACTGGTGTTGACGCACAGCTTACTTGCCTTATCTGACGCGCTGCGAGGTAGTACTAGTACGCATGAGCTGCATCTCAAGCTCTTCGAGTTCCTCATGCGCAGCCGTGTCTTCGCGAATCATGGCGGCCAGTTGTTGCTCGACGTCACGGAGCTTAGCCTCGAGCTGCAGGCGACGAAGTGACGTTTTGGCGTCTGCTTCGTCCGTCGCGGTCCACATGGGGGTTCCACGTCAGAGACGATGCCGCACGGCGGCTATGTCGCCACGGCAATCGCGAGCTCGCGAGAGCGCACCAGCGCGAGGAAAAGCACCAAGAGGAAGTAGCTGTCGGGTCGCGACGAAAGATTCTTGAGCCGCGGATCGATCGCAGAGGGAGCCTTCAACATCTTGGTCACCGAGAGGCTACGGACGGGTGGAAAGTCCAAAACGGTCACGAGATCGTCGAGTGCAATGAGCTACAGCGTGTTGCCAAGCGCGGGCTGCGTAGCGAGGTGATGATGGAGTCCCGCAGCTTCAGAGCTGCCGAGATACCTAGTATGTGTTTTGTGTCAGAAAAGCGCCGGGTTAACATTCCACTTACGTGTGGCTCGGACCCTTGCAGCAACGGGTGTGCCAGAAAGCGCTACAAACACGGAATCCTCAGTTGTGGTGATTGGGTCTTGTGCCGCAAAGGAAACGAACCTCGAGCATGTCATTCTCTTCATCGAGCTCGCCAGCTTGCGCTTGAGCGCGACCAACTGCTCGCTTGCTGCTGCTTCGTCACGGGCACGCGTGGATCCATCGAGCTTCATTATCGTCGGCTACAGAACGAGAAATGATGCTGCCACGCAGCCGCGGCGGCTGGCTACAGTAGCCGGAGAGGATGAGGAACCTTTGGTCCTGCTCCTGTGAGACAGATCAGTTTGTCGAGATACTAATGCAAAGCAACAGCCTCGATCGACAGCCTCACGCAACTACTTTTGCCTTCTTCATCTGGGCGCACCACGTGACGCTGTTCGGTCATGCAGGCGGATAGTTGAGTGCGCGTTCGAGGAGCCCAATTTGTAACCAGCTACAAGTACATCTGACCAGTTTGTGCGATCGCGACCGTCTGCCTGTCGCCAGCGTGCGCTCAACTAGCGTTCAGCGTTGTAATTTTTGACGATTGACATGAACACGAGCTAGTACGAGTGTCCGCTAGATCGGATACATTGGCTAGCTTTGGAACCCACGAGTCGCTTCCCGCGCATCGCAGGATCGCGTATGGAGCGTGCTGATTGGGCCAGCATTTGAAATGCGCAATCGGGATTGGCTGCCGCGCAGAGATTGGAGCATTCTGATTGGCTTTCCCGTCCCATAAACCGTAACCAAAATGCTGGACGCAACTTGAAGTTGCGCAGCGACGCGCGATTGCCAGGCTCCAAACACCCACCGCTAACACCCACAAAGCTTTGGTCAGCCGTTCCTTCCACAATTCGTGCGGAGAGAGGTGCGGCGCGAGTGCGATGGGCAGAATATTCTCGTAGTGCCTTGAGCTTGGTGAGCGTCACCTTTGCTATCACCCAGTCAGACCAGGGCTTGCATTGCTTCAAGTTGAATCTCGGAGTCGCTTCAGCGGGGAAAGGAAGCAACACCAATGTTGTATTGGGTTGATCAGCACCGAACAACGCGCAGGCCGCCAACACCGGTTCTCACCGGTTCTGGTTGACGGGATCGATGCCCATACAGCACAGACGCGTTTCAGCAACAAAGGGAAATACTTTCCCGTGCATCAGCTAACACGAACGGTTTGACTTTCTCACTGTCGCTTCCGCAACCTAATCCTATTACACATAAACGCAAGCGGCGCTTGGCAAGCGACTGACGGCAGACGACGGGGTCGTTGCCACACACATTGACTACCGAAAGCATGCCGACTGCGCGTTACGCGTCTTGGAGTGTAAACGACTGACCACTCGGCGCCGCTCGGAAGAGCACCTTGGGGAGTCGCGCACGCATGGCTGTCGAAGTCACAAGCTTCGTCAACAGCGCCTGGTACATGGCATGAAAGCTGTAGCCGACACCTTGTTGGTGAATGACACGAGCGTCATCGCGAGCAGTTGCACGTAGCGTTCGAGGGTCGGGTTGACGTCCGGGCAGTCATGGACGTTGGTCGCGTGGTGCCGAGGGTGGTCACAAGCGTCAAAAGGTCGTTGGCGGCCGGAATGAGGCTGAAGAGGTCGTTGATGGCGGCCTGCTTGGTCATCATGAGGCAGGCGGCCGCCGTTTGGAGGTACGAGAGGTGCACGTTGGGTACTGAATATGACCAAGGGTACGTATAATATAATATCGGATCATATCAAGGCCTCCGTCGCCTTGTCGCGCGCGCAGATCGAGGCCCTCGAGAAGGCTGACCGCGACAAGGCGGCTGCGACAGCCCGCGCTGCCCAAAGTCTCCAAGAAGAGATCGCCGCGATCAGTGCTCGACTTGCCATTGCCAGTGCTCGACTTGCCGTTCTTAGTGCTCAACTCGAGGACGCTCGGTCAGCCGGCGAGCTCGCCGGTGCCGAGGCTTTTTTGCATTGCGCGTCCAAGATCTTCCCGCTTGGGTCGTCTGAGGCGCAAAAGCGCGTCTTGGAGGTCGTCGTGGCGCCAGATGCTACGCAGAACTCTCTTCTTGAGCAGTGCTCAAGAAGAGCGCACGACGATTGAGCCTCCGACGCCGACGAGCCTCTCTCGGCGCCTCCCTCGGCATCGGCGCACCTCCAACACACCGTCGGTCTCTAGTTGCCAAAGGAATGTTCCCACTTTAGTTACAGTCGACTAACTAGAGTAAACATAAAGTGTTTTCAGTGCTCCTCTTCTTTCTATTATACGAAACCCTCGCTAAAAGACTCAAGAGGAGTTAACACGACCACAGACAGGTTGCGTCAACACCAAAGTTCACGATGAAGGATACATTATGACGTTATGCGGCAGATGGCCGCGGCCACGCAGGCCGCCCCGCCCATCGCAGCAAAGGTACCTGCAAAGGTCTCGATCGCGTACGGCAATTGCACCTGAAGCCGTCCGCACGAGTACGTCTTGGTGTGCTCGGCGCCCGTAAACTACAGTCCTGCTGTTAGAAAAGACCACCCAAATGCAATAGTTGAATATACCGTGTAGACACGTAGCAGCGCCGCGCTCGTCGCGACCAGCGTCGTCATCACACCCCACGCAGAGAAAACTCGGTGCAAATAGAGGAGCGAGTGGCTCAGGTGCAAGAGCAAGAGCGGTGCGAGGCCAAGGGCGAGGCCACCCGCGCACGTCATGAGCCCTACCGATGCTGTAGTCGATGTAACCCGAGATGACGTACCGACGAAGCGCGAGCTAACGACGGTGCTGGGCGGCAAGAGACTCAGCTCCTCGATCATCATAATGTCGACGAAGAAGTGTTCGTATTTCGACATGAGATCGATGACCACAGTCGCGTCGTGGACTGACATGCCCTTCGCTGCGTAGAGCTGAACCATCTCTTCCTTCTCGCCTTCAGGAAAGTTGTCGAGCTCCCTACGCAGTGGTTGATCACATGCCCTTGGCGTCGTTGCTGCCTCTACCACATCTCGCGGCGCCGCTCGCGCTCGTACTCGAACCGCTCTTCTTCGGTGCGGCGGTAGGCTAGCACGCCCGCGAAGAGTGCAACGGCGACCGCGAACGCCAGTGCCTACGGCATTCTCAGATGAATTGCGTCGAGTCGCTTTGTACCGGCCCAAGCAAGCGCTGCGTCGGCGCGTCGTTGGTGGCGGCCGTCAGCGCCGTGAGGAAGAGCAGGTTGCAGCCGAGCGCGGTGATACCCGACTCGGCGCCGATCTTGAGCACCGAGTTCTTCATCGAGTTGACCGAGTGGCCCGGCTCGTTAATGGCCTTGGCGCCGCTGGGCTCGCAAACGCAGTTGGTGTGGGCGGCGCGCGACGCCGAGACGTCCTGGCGCTTGTACGCGCTCCTAGCGCCACGGCATGAGCTCACAGCTGTGCATGGGCGGTGCTACCGCGCGGCCGCGAGGTCTCGGGCGAGGTCGACCTTCTGGATCGGCGGCGTCGTGATGAGCGGGCTGCCTGGTACGTGGCGGGCGCGGAGGCTCATGGTCTTTGGTCTGTCCACGCTGGTCCGACTGCACGACGTAGGACTGATGCCGAATTCCAGTCCGAATTAGCGTTGAATTCGGCGCAAGTAGGTTTTACTCATTTGCCACGTCCTAAAACAGGCTTGGGATGACGTTACCAACCACGTCTAACAGTCGCCAACACGGCTCAATGACAAAACGGAGACGTTTTAATTTGAAATAATAGAATTGAGATACCTCTTTTTGGCACCTAATTGTGGGTGCATCGGTCTAACACATTTTGACACTGCGGTATAACATTTCCCTATCCATTGTTCTGCTGGTCACGATGGCAGCAGTCCTGCCGAGCTCGGCCCGATGGCTCTCGACGATCCGGAAGGGCAAGTCGGTCTCAAGCGCGCGATGGCTCAACCGGCAGCAGAATGACCACATCGTCAAGCAGGCCAAGCGCGAAGGCCTTCGGTCCCGCGCTGCACTCAAGCTCCGCGAGATCAACGCGGTGCGACCGCCCATCGATCCGCAACCATGGCTCATGCAGCATGCTATAGAAATTCAACGTCGTGCGCAAAGGCAACGTAGTGATCGACCTCGGCGCCGCGCCTGGCGGCTGGACGCAGGTACTCGCGCTGCCTTCCAGCGCCTGGCATTCGTATGGCTGTAGATTGCCATCGACGAGTGTCGAAAGGGAAGCCCGCCCGAGGACCCCGAGAAGCCCGGCAAGGTCAACGTCATTGCGATCGACTTGCTGCACTTTGTCGCGTTTCCAGGCGTCGGCGTCATCGTCGGCGACTTCCGCAAGCCCGAGATCCAGGCCAAAATCACAGAGTACTTGGCCGGCCGGCAAGCCGACGTGGTCTTAAGCGACATGGCGCCGTCCTTCTCGGGGCTTGGCTTCCGCGACAGCGAAGACCAGCTGCGTTTGTGCCAGAACGCACTGCGCATGGCGCAGCTCTACCTCAAACCCGGCGGCCGGTTCGTCTCCAAGGTGCTGCGGTCGCCGGCCGGTGATCAATTCCGGCAAGAGCTCAAGCCGTTCTTCGAGCAGGTCAAGGCCATGAAGCCCGAGTCGTCGCGGCCCGAGTCGACCGAGATCTTCTTCGTTGGGCTCGGCTTCAAGCGCCAGGATGAAACGCAATAATACACATTTCAAAGTCCATGGGGCTGATATTAGTTGGGTACGGAGCTTGGACGTCGGTGGTTAATGAGCAGGATATGACCTCTACTTCTTGCGGAAGACGGCAAGCGCGATCACGACGGGCACGGCGACGGCCGCGGCCAAAAGGGACCAGTGCGGCGGCGACATCGTCGGCTTGGCGGCGCTGGGCACCTTGGCCGGTTGTCTATCACAACACAAAAGACGAATGAATATCATCGTTTTGTTATCAAAATGGCAAAAAACACAAGCAAATTACGCGTCCGTGAGGGCGTTGACACCCGGGAGGATCTTGCCTTCGAGGAGCTCCAAGCTGGCACCGCCGCCCGTCGAGACGTGGCTCACCTAGATAGCATCCCTCGCTGAGCAATGCCAATCTCTGCAACCGACTAGGTACCTTGTCTTCCGTGTCAAACTTGACGCAGCACGTGGCAGTGTCACCGCCGCCGATGATCGTGGTCGCGCCCTTCTGCGTGGCTTCGACGACCGCGTCCATCACACCCTTCGTGCCCTGGGCTATCATAGAGACATGAGTCACATTGTCGAAACTCAAACTCAACGTACCAAACGCGTCAAACTCAAACACGCCCATGGGGCCGTTCCACACAATGGTCTTGGCGCGGATGCAGGCTTCGGCAAAGATGGCCTTGGACTTGGGGCCGACGTCGAGACCCATCCAGCCGTCCGGGATGCCATCGGCTTCGTCGACGACCGACGTGTTGGCGTCCGCCGAAAACTTGTCGGCAATGATGAAGTCGACCGGGAGGTGGAGCTTGACGCCCTTGGCCTTGGCCTTCTCGACGATATCGAGCACGATCTTGGCGCCGTCGGCGTCGTAGAGCGAGCCACCAATGTTCATGTTGTCAATGACCTTCTTGAAGGTGAAGGCCATGCCGCCGCCAACAATCATCTCGTCGACCTTGTCGAGCATGTTCATGATGAGCTGGATCTTGTCCGCGACCTTGGCGCCGCCGAGGATCGAGAGGAACGGGCGCTCCGGCGCGTCGAGCGCCTTGGCAAAGTACACGAGCTCCTTATCGAGGAGGAAGCCCGCGGCCTTGACCTCGAGGTCGACGCCGACCATCGACGAGTGGGCGCGGTGGGCCGTGCCGAACGCGTCGTTCACGTACACGTCGCCGAGCTTGCTGAGCGACGCGCGGAAGGCCGCGACCGCATCCTTCGAGGCCGAGACCTTGTTGCCATCGGCGTCCTTGCCCTTGCCTTCCTCTTCGACGTGGAAGCGGAGGTTCTCGAGGAGGATGACCGAGCCGTTGACCGGGTCGGCGCACGCGGCCTCGACGTCAGCGCCGACGCAGTTGTCAAGGAACTGCACGTCGCGGCCGAGCTTGGCCGAGAGGCACGTGGCCACCGGCTTGAGCGAGTACTTGGCGACGACGTTGCCGTCCGGGCGGCCGAGGTGCGACATCAAGACGACCGACTTGGCGCCCTGGTCGAGCGCATACTGGATCGTGGGCAAGGCCGCGTCGACGCGCTGCGTGTTGGAGATCTCGCCGTTCGCGAACGGGACGTTGAAGTCGACGCGCATGAGCACGCGCTTGCCGCGCACATCGACGTCCTTGATGCTGACCTTGACCATGTTGCTTAGTAGTTCTTAGTGTGAAGACACTTTGAAAATGAGGTTGCCGCAGTCAGAAGGCAATCTCGCGGGCTCACCGCATGTACGTACGATAATGTACGCCGTACAATATGTACGTACGACCTCTGTGGGTGCTGCAGCGACGCGATCGCTGTCGAGCCAACCATGTACTCGACTATAAAGACAATAGCGTGCATAATCGCTAGGTAGGTCGATGATCTTTGCGGCTCAAGTATCTACGGGCACGGATATGACGGCAGCCTTTGCCAGCAACGTACTACGCAGCACCGACCGTACATGCGACATGCTAACGGACCAATGACGTATCTGTGTCACCAAAAGGGATGCGCCAGGATTGGTTGAAAAGACACGGCTTTCAACGAATCACGTGCCACGTTTTATGCGAGCGACGCTATACAAAGCGGCTATGCAAGCAATCCAGCAGCCGCGACTTGGGTGACACTAGCAGCACGCAATAATACCCTTTGATGCACGCAAACAAGATGTGGCTAATGCGGTAAAGGGTGGTGATTTTAGTCCACGACGACCCCTTGACGTCGACGAGGGATCTCCTTGGAGAAGCAGCGTGGGATGCCATCGCGGCGCTGCAAAGGCGCGCCGTCACTTGAGCAGCTGCGAAAAGTCCTGTGGCGGCGACGTGTGCCACGCCAGCATACCCAACGCGACGGCGCCAAGCGCGACGGCAAACACTTGCAGAAGAAAGGACGCGCCGAACGCGACACCCGAGCCGGCGAGGCCACCGGCGATCGCCGCCCACGTACCTAATGCCGCAATGCCAAAGACACAGCTCAAGCCCAAGCTCCACAGCGCTACGCGGGGCAGCGAGCGAAGCTTGCGCTTGCAGATCGTGACGTGCAGCACGAGGGCGAGGGCGGCGAGAAGGCCGCAGGCAACACCAAACCCGGCAAGCACGAGCGCCGCCGTGCCATGGCTGCCACACACGTTGTCCATGAAGCGTGTGAACGCCTCATTGGGGATGCCCGCGGTCGTCGACAGGAGCGTCGAGGTGCTGTACATTTCGCACACGCCTGAGCAGCAGCACACGTCGATGAGAGGGACCACGACCAGGATCGGTACTACCTTGGACCTTGGCGAGCGTGATGTTGTAATCGATCGCACGGTTGTACCCAAAGCAGTTGTTGAGCGCGGGCTCATTGGCGGTGTGGAAGCAGAGGCCCCAGACGCCAGCCGTGAAGGCCGCCTTGGGCGTGGACGGGCTGAGCGCGGACGTCGACCATGTGGGCATCGAGATGGCTACGATCGACAAGAGCGCTGCGAGGTTGCTCAAGAGGAGCGCGACAAGCTCGCGACAGATTGCCGCTGCCATGGCCGCGACCTTTTGTGAAAAGATACGCTACCAGTGGTCGTTAAACCGAGGGAGATGGATTTCGTGACACGGGCACCATGCGGCAAGGTACGACCGACGTCACCCAACGAGACGACGCGACCTCATGCCCTGCCCAGGCGTCGACCTCGAGTTCCCCGCCCATGATGCGACGGCCGCGCTGCAAGGCCTCATTCGCCGCAAGCTCGGCGATGCGTACGTCGACCAGGTAGAGGCAGATGCGATGCAGCACCGACGCTCATGCCGTCGGCCTAGATTGTCGTGGCACCCATGACCGCGCCGCCCAACAGCCTCGACATGGCCAAGGTCGACATGGACGGCGACCGTGTGCGCATCTCGGGGACAAGCGCAACGGCCATGGGCTACGCGCTGCACGCCTACCTCAAGCGCGACGTGCACGTGCATGCGGACTGGGATGACCACACGCTGCCGCTGCCGCCGACGCTGCCGCCGGTCTCGCACCTGCTCGTGCTCAAGAAGGCGTCCAAGGTCACGTACTACTTGAACGTGTGTACGTCGAGCTACTCGATGTGGTCGTGGAGCTGGGCGCAGTGGGAAGCGCACATCGACTGGATGGCTCTCTGCGGTACGCCATCTCCATCATCGTCATCATCCTCCTCCTCATGATCCCAGGCATCAACATGCCATTGGCGTTCGCCGGCCAAGAAAAGGTCTGGGCCGAGACCTTGCGGAAGTTTGGCGTCGACGCTTCGGGCTTGGAGGCCTTCTTTGCCGGCGCCGCGTTCCAGGCCTGGGGGCGCATGGGCAACATCCAAGGCAGCTGGGGCCCGTACGGCCCACTGCCGCAGCACTTTATCGACGACCAGCAAACGCTCCAGGTGCGTATCCTGGACCGCATGCGAGCCTTCGGTATGCTCCCGGCGCTCCCTGCCTTTGCGGGCCACGTCCCGGCCGTGCTTCGAACGCTCTTCCCGGACGCCGCCATGCGCCAAGCGTCCCAGTGGGCGGGGTTTCCCAAAGAGTACACGTGTGTCTACATGCTCGAGCCAACGGACCCGCTCTTCCACGCCATCGGCCGGGCGTTCATCGCCACGCAGCGCGAGATCTACGGCGAGAACATCTCGTCGGTCTACCAGACCGACATGTACAACGAGCTACTGCCGCCATCGGCCGACGCAACGTACTTGCACGCGTCCGCCAAGGCCGTCATGGACTCGATGCTGGCGTCGGATCCGGATGCAATCTGGCTCATGCAAGGCTGGCTCTTTTACTTTATGCGGACGTTCTGGACCAACGCGGCGATTGAAGCGTACCTCGGCGGTGTGCCCAGCGACCGCATGATCCTCTTGGATCTCTGGAGGTACATTTTTCCAGTCGACAATCGGTCGAGTCGGAAATCTGACATCGGAATCTGGTAGTGACGAGTACCCAGTCTGGAGCCGCACCAACAACTACTTTGGGAAAAGCTGGATCTACTGCGTGCTTCACACGTTTGGCGGCAACCTCGGGCTTCACGGCAACTTGCCGACGCTCGCCAGCGCGCCGGTCGACGCGCGCGCCAAGAGCGATGGCCATATGCTGGGCATCGGCCTGACCATGGAAGGCATCTTTCAAAACTACGTGGTCTACGAACTTGCGCTCGACATGGCGTGGACGTCGCAGCCGGTCGAGATCGAGGCGTGGGTCGCCGCCTACGCGCGCCACCGGTACGGTAACCTACCCCTACGCCGAGACGCAAACCTTCAACTAGGTACCACGGCGAGAGCAAGCACGCGCTTCTTGCGTGGCATGAGCTGCTGCAGTCGGTCTACGCTGGCAAATCGCCGCCGCGCTGCCTCCTCACGTACCGCCCGCACTGGAAGATGCTCAACAGCGCCAAGACTGAGACAATGGCGTGTGTGCGTCGGGCGTACCGTGCTCTGCTGGACGCCGTAATCGAAGACCCCGCGCTCGCTCGCGTCGACACATTTACGCACGACCTCGTGGACGTGGCCCGGGAGGCGCTGAGCGGCGTCTTGGCGGCCAAGTACTTGGCGTTCCGCGAGCTGTACACGACGCCAACGACGCCACTCGAGACGCTCGAGACCGCCGCCGCCTGCCTGTTGCGGCTCATGCACCAGATCGACGCGCTACTCGGAACAACAGCGTCGTTCATGCTCGGTCCGTGGCTTGCGAGCGCCAAAGCCTGCGCGGCGCCCACGACGGAAGACTACTTTCGCTACCAGGCGCAAAACCAAGTGACGCGGTGGGGCGAAGGCGACACGCTGAGCGACTACGCAGCCAAGCAGTGGAGCGGGCTCATTGGGACCTACTACATTCCGCGCTGGACGCTCTGGCTCGACGGTGCGATCGCGGCATTTGCGACCAAGATGCCGATGGACGAAGCCGCCGTGCACGCAGCGATCGCCGCGTTCGAAGTGCAGTGGCAGACGGCACCGATTGACGTTCCGACGTTGCCGAGTCACGATCCGACGTTGATGGCGGCCGAGCTCTACGCCGAGTACTGCGCCGAGTAGTCGTTCGAGTCGAAAGGCTCTGTATGTTGCATGCCAAGGCGCTGGGGCGTATCCGTGGGTGATGACGCGATACCAACAAGGCTCTAGCCGAAGGAGCTAGATACTAAGTACTAGTATAAAGTGCGATGCTGTTTGAGGCTGCTTTGGTGCTGGACCGACGATCATCAATGCGCACCGCCGGTCGACACAACGCGCCTGAAGCGCGCGAATGTGGCCACGGCTGCAATATGTACAGGAACGCAAAAGTGCGCGCGTTTGAAGTGCACCATTGGCCTCTTACTCGACACCGAGATACTGCTTGCCGGCTTCGTACGTCGAGATCATGATGGCACATGCCGGAGCGACCTTGGCGACGCGCGCCGAGAGGCCCGTCATGATGCCACCTACGCAACGTGTCAGCTCTTGTCCATGAGCAGCGTAGCGTACCCACGCCCTCAAGGCGAACTATATCGCGCAGCATGCTGTAGATCGACGCGGACGCTTCGCTCTCAGGAACGCCTTTGGAGAAGTTGTGGATCTGCTGCTTGGTCTTGATGACGTCAAACGGCTGTGTGAGGATCGTCGAGACAGCACCTGCAGTCGCACCGGACGCAAATGCGATGCCAAGGCGGACTTGGGCCGGCGTGCAGTCGCTATCGGTGGTCGTTGCTGCCATCGTCGTGAAAGTTTGCTTGAGGACTTCGAAGCTCGACCAGTAGAGCGCTGAGAAGGGCACGTCCCGGGCGAGCGTCGGTGCGAGCCCGCGCCAGAGCGAGAAGAAGCCGTCGCTGATGCTGCTGCGCACGACGTGAAGGAACCCGCCGGCGTTCGGACTCGCTTGCATGCGCACGCGGATGAGCTCGAGCGGCGAGACGACAGTCGCTGCGATGCAGCGCGCGATGCCGCCGGCAAAGAAGGGCGCAATGGGCGCGATGCTTGGGTAGTCGCGGCGCGCCTTGGATACGAGCATGTCGTACGAGGTGAAGTAGAAGACGGTCGATGGCACAGCGATGAGAAGCATGGGCGACAAGCCAGCGTACAAAGCCGACAAGCCTTCGGTTCGGACAATGTGCGTGAGCGCATGCGCGGTGCCACGCAGCTTGGGCGTCGACGTCGACGGCGATGGCGAGTGCATCGGGCAGTTGGGATGCAGCTCGTGCGCGCCGGCGTCGCCCGGCGGTGGAAACAGATTCGTACGCGCTTTGGACACCATGTGGTCCATGAGCCCGTTCGAGAACGAGTAGTGCGTGCAGTAGCAGTACGTGGCCTAGCGTCGCTGGTGATGCATATGGCCGTACGAGGCTACTGTACCGGTGTCGTCTTGACGGTTAGGACAGACGTCGTGGGCACTTGGGCCTGAAGTCGGGTCTTGGCCACCTCGAGCGCTACGCCACGCTCAGCAAGATGAAGACGGAAGCGCATCGGACGTACGGGTGACCTAGAGCGCGGTTAGCATACACGCGCTGGCAAGGGACATGACGCATGCCATACCAGGAGCGCCGTGAGGAGCGCGCCCACCGAGGCGACGGACGACTTCTTGACCGACTCTTCCAGCGACCTCGGGCGATCCATCCCAGTCGGGTTCCCGTCGTTTCGAAAACCTGTGGCGATTGATATCCACAGTCGAAAACCTTTGACTTTTGATATCGACAGGGTCTATGACGTGGCAGCACGAAATGCTTTCCCGATTGTAAGGTTGAAAAAATGCAAAATCAAGGATATTGTGAGAATGTGGATAATATGTCGATGCGGCGCGCTTACTATTGTCTAGGACACTGGCTCAAGTATCAGCACAACTTTCGTGACGAATGCAGCAACCTTGTTTAATTGGCCCGTCAAAGAGCCCGCCGCCTCGAAGCACGACGCGCCTCCAACAACAGCGCCACGATTCAAACCCAGCAATAAGTTTGCAAACTCAGAATATGTCTTATAGTTAGAGCCAGGCGCGCGACAGCTGGAGCAATATATATATACTCGTACGATTAGTTGGATCGGCTGGCGTAGGCCGACTCGGTATGCCGCGTTGCGTCGTCCAGCTACCGCTCGCTTCGAAGCGCTCGCTCGCGCCGCTTCTGCAGGTTCTTGCGGCATCTTGGGATCCTGCAGTAGCAAGCAAACAACAGCCAGAAAAGGTAGCAACTAGCGAACGCCAATGGCGTTGTGCCCAGCGCTAAGACATAGGCGTTGTGCATCTTGTACGGGTCTTCCGGCTCTGGTGCTGGCGGTGACACGCC
>NW_008246086.1:526933-531847 GCF_000281045.1 Saprolegnia diclina VS20 | reverse complement strand
GTGGTGCGAAAGGTAGAATGTGAAAACGAACGACCGCGTTGCAATATTTAGCGAAAATGAAAATCTCACGGCACACTGCAACAACCAAACCTGCCAAAACACATGCGTACTAGGTGTGCCACCATGCGATCATGATTATGTGGCAGCTCTCTGTTCCTGGCAGATTCCTCGCCGAGTGGTCGTCCGTTGTAAGCAATGGTAGCGTGTAGGGTTATCTACTGACGAAAGTGCCCTGTACAGTAGGTCTTCTGGAGCTTCACCGCGATCGCGGAAAGAGCAGCGTCGCTGCCTTCGTGGGGATGGCTCCTTCGACGTTTGCTCGCTAGGAGGTGGAACAGCACAATTTTTGCTTTCTTTTGTGCCAGCGAGCTGCGCAGTAGCCATCTTGCTGTCTCACAAGCGCATCGACGATCACGATCTCGTGAAGAGAAACCACCGATCGAATCTGGTTCGACGGTGCTGCGTGGGTCTTGTCGGCGAATAAGCACAGCCCGAGATGCCCTCTCGTAGTCTTTACGGATTGGTCAACAGGTCGGAGGAAGCTAATCGTTATTCCTTGCGCTGCTACTCTCTTTACGTCAATAGCTGACCCGTTCCTCTGCGTTGCGTGTTTTTACATGATGTGATGGTCCACGCGTTGGGCATCTGGCTCGTCGCTGAATATCGCATACACGTGTCGTGGAACTCTGCGCGTAGCCTCAACAACTAGTCATCGGGCAAACGCGCGGTCGACATGGTGTGGCTGGTTCTACGAGCCTTTGTGCTGCACACTGGCTGGCTCGCCCGAAATGACCGCGTCTTCCATCCCGAGGCGCCCGTCTGACGCCCGAAGCGGCCGCTACCCGCGCCGCGTTGTTGACCAAGCTGCATTTTCACCACTTGCTGCTGACTACCCAAGCGATGTGTCTCTTCGACATGATGAACGCCCTGCGCCACGACGTCTGGCTTCGTGACCACCTGGTCCCGGCTTGCGCCATCCATACGCCTCGCCTGTGACACGGCTAAGCCTTGCTGTCGAGCACAACACGCTCCGAGTCGAAAGTCCACCCCCAAAAACCAGCTCTGTGAAAATTATACATGAATAAACTCACTTCAACAACTAGTCATCGGACAAGATTCATTCCGCATGCCATTGAATCTCGAACCGGTTACGGCTCGGGTGGTGCTGGTGACGGCGGGTCGCAAGCACCGATGATGTGCGCCACGGGCAAGCAGATCAAGAAGACGTAGGTACGCAATATGATGCTAGTATTCGGGTGTAAACGATAGAGCGTTATCGACGATAACGCTCTGTCGTTTACACCCATTTAAATTGCTAAATTTAAATCGCAGGTGCAGGAATTTTAAAAATATTTTTTGATAATACCTACACCTGCGAAAACACATGTGTCCACCATGTGACGACGGTTTCGTCATGCCAAACGAATAATCCGTCATGTCGGGGGGTCGTAAACGGACGGTTCTTCAAGGAATCACTACTGTGTACAGGTAGGCCACATACTAACTGTGTACAGGTAGGCCACATACTATTGAACGTTACCGTGTGCTGTTTCTTGGTTGCTACTACACACATAGAAAGTACTACTAGTAGTACTAAGCTACATGTATATAGCTTGGCTCCTTGTTTCCTTGGCGTACGTGTTTCATGGCGGGAATTATTGCCAACGAGCTGCACAGTAGCCACAACAATGCATCGCACGTGTATCGCGTGTTTCTGAACATAGTGGTTGTCAAGAATCTGACTCGTCACTGAATATCGCGCATCCGTGTCGTGGCACTCCGCCTTCCAGTTTTCATTTCAATGTCGCGGGTTCAATTCCTCCTCGCCGCTCTCATCGCCACCGTATCCGCCATTGCGCCGGTACCAACTACACCGCACTTTCCGTGCTATGAGTGCGCGACGAACGGCAGCTGCGCCAGTGCAAGCTGGCATGGCGACGCCGGCAAGTATTGCGGCACCTTCGCCAGCAAGAATACACTCGTGCCGCAGTGGTGCTGCTGCGCTATAGCTCAATCATGTCCGGTGGCCGGTCGTGACACGCTGTGTACTTGCGATGGGCCGATACCGGCGCCCCCAGCGCCCCCGGCCGACCCAAGGGTTTGGATCTACCTCGGGTTCCTTGTCGGGCCAGGCCTCGTCTTCATTCTCTACACGCTGTGCCGTCATTGCTTTGGCATGGCCGACGAGACGTGGATTGAAAAGCAATATATTTTGGAAAATTCAACCCGCGCCCCCGAGGTCGACGACGCCGACGCTGAAGCTGAAGCTCGTGCTGCCGAAGCACAAGCTCGCGCATCTGCGGCGAGGGCGGCCGCTGAAACGCGACGGATTGAAGCCAACCGCGAATACAAAGCGCGTCGGATTGCAGAAGAGAAAGAGGCGCGTCGGCTCGCGCGCGAGGAAGAAGCTCGGCAGCGTGAATTCGATCAATATCCCGAAGCCATTTTCGTCTCGACGATTCCCATATCCGCCAAAGACGCAACTATCTGAATGCAATTTAGACATATAATACGAGTAAATGTATCCATCTCAATTTCAATCTGCACAAGTGTGTTTGTTGAAAATCGGTGAGTTCATTCGCATAGCTCAAAGACATAACGAGCGAGTCTGCGTGCTATGAAAGATAATATTGCCCACGAGACACTATGGCGTTGGTATGCCCACGGCGCCCAATATCGGTACAGCACTTGATTATCGATCCGTCCGAAGTGGTTTGTTCCTACAAGGTTTATTGGCCCTTGGTTCCTAGAGCTTTTGGTTTCACGATCGCAATCAACGTCACGCCATCCTCGCATCTGTGTCGACACAGAGCCACGCATGGGTCCTCAAGGATTGGTCATTTCTTCGCAATCAGATCGTAGCCCATGGATTTCAAAAACAGTTCTGGATGCTGTTTCTGTGCGATGCCGGGGACCAGAAGTGGTGCGAGCAAACCGCAAGAAAACCTACTGGCGACAAGCAGGCACGTGGAGCCAAGCTGACGACGGTCGTCACCACGGCATTTTGGTGCCGCGTTCGACGGCTCCAGATCGTCAAAGATTATGTACGTTCTGCGTACAATGTGCAAATCGTTTGTACTCAGTCGTCTCACAACCGTCGACATTTCTATTCATGAGTGCTGTCTTCACATGTGTCGCAGTGTAAGAGCTTTCAAAAACTGTGTTTCGACATAGGGTCATGGTGGGCAAGAGGGCTCGTTGGTGCTAGCGTGCTTCTGCGTGGCAGGTGCGGCGTACGTGGGCGCCAATGTCGCTTGTTCAACGACGACTTGAGCTGTCACTGCCTCGCGTTGCCGTCGCGCTTCATTTTGAGCGCGCTTCCTGCGGCGCCAGCAGTCCGAGTTGCAATTTACAAACTCCAGCAAGACAACGCCGTAGAAAAGTCCGATGATGAGAACAGAATCGCACCAAGGATTACAAGCGACGTGACGTTGTACGGGACTGGGCGGCGCGGGAGACTGGACGCTCGCGCAGACACAGCGTGCGTCGAGGCCGGGCGGCGGGCACATTTGAACGACGGAGCAGCAGCACGCCTCCAAGAGCGTTGTGTCTTGGCTCAGAAAGGCGCCGCAGTACTAGCCGAGCTCGCCGCTGGCACCGGCGCTGAGACACTGCTCCGTCGTTGCGGACACGTGGCATGGTGATCGACTCGGTATTGTCGTCGTTGCCGAGGTGGTGGTGGCGGCGGCTACGAGAAGCACCGCTCGCACCAGAAAAGAGGTCGACATGATGCCTTTTTGAACATTGGCTTCTGAACCAAAAATGTTCTGGATTTTGATATAGCATAAACTATGGATCCCAGAATTGTCCGAACGAAATTATGAAACAAAACTAATAGTTTGAAAAGTTGAATTTCATTGTGCGCGTTTGAGGCATGACATACTTCTATGTATATGTGTAGCTACTATAGCTACGTGTACACGAATGGAGCGTGCCACGACGCTGTACCGTCAGACCGTAATGTCGTCACGTCGTCGATAAAGTAACATATCGGCTTGACTGTTGGCTCCGATACGTCGAGAGCAAGCTCCGACTCCACGACCCCAAATTCCTTATTCTCGACGAGAAGCGGCTGGACGCGCGCATCCGGCATCCGTGCAAGACGCAGCCGCTCGGCTTCAATCTCTTGCCACACGCGTTCGTGATCCTCGAGGCTTTCGCAATACGCGCCTCTTGGTCTGCACGCGCGGCATCCCACGGTCGACCAGCATGTCCAGTCGCAACACAAGCAGTACGCCAGGACAAGGAATAGTGCCGCGCCCGCTGCAGGCAACACGATGCTCGAAAGCCAATCGATCGAATGCCCGTCCGACGGGATCTCGGTGCATGTGCACAGCGCATCGGTAGCTTTCGGACACGCGAGTGCCACGGCGCAGCAGCACGACTGCGGCGACATGGTCGCCGTCTCGAAAAAGACGCCGCAGTACTTTGTCGCGCTAAGACCGGGGCCACGGCACTGCCCCGTTGTCGCGCACAACTCGCAGACCGAGACAATGGATGGTATGTTTGTCATGTTGGACGCGGCAGCGACGCTTTGTTTCAACACGAGACCGAGCATCAGAGGCCAGAGAAAACGGAAGACGTGAGTGGGCATGGGCGCGCGAGTGGTTGTGACGAAACCTTTGAAACAAGGTTTGCCCCAACGTGCGGCGTCACTCCTTTATGTCGCGCACAAGATCAGCTCTGACAAAGAGGATGGATGCAGTGCAGTTGCCTTGGACGGTTGGACGGGACGCTTACCGTTCCATGCGACATGCATAAGACTATCATTCTTGTTTACGTGGCAGCCTCAGATGCCAGGGACTGCAGTACAAGATTCGAGTCAGTCGCAAGGGAATCTTTGCCTCTTGGTCATGTGTTGCAAGAGCCACGCGCAATGTTCCTACAAAGACAACCACATGACGCGGTTCTCGT
>NW_008246086.1:523140-524777 GCF_000281045.1 Saprolegnia diclina VS20 | reverse complement strand
GAAAACACATGTGTCCACCATGTGACGACGGTTTCGTCATGCCAAACGGATATATGGTCCGTCGGGGATCGTAAATCGAGGAATATCAGCATGGAACGAGAACGGTGCTGTGTACAGGTGTGCCACATACAGTACAATCAAACGCTATCTAGTGCTGTTTCTTTGTTGCAACTATATACTTATAGCTTGGCTCCTTGTTTCCTTGGCGTACGTGTTTCGTGGCGGGAAACGTTGCCAACGAGCTGCACAGTAGCCACATCAATGCATCGCACGCGTCTTGATACAGACGCGTGTTTCTGAACATAGTGGTTGTCAAGAATCTGACTCGTCACTGAATATCGCGCATCCGTGTCGTGGCACTCAGCCTTCCAGTTTTCATTTCAATGTCGCGGGTTCAATTCCTCCTCGCCGCTCTCATCGTCGCCGTGTCTGCCATTGCGCCGGTACCAACTGCAGCGCACTTTCCATGCTATGAGTGTGCGACGAACGGCAGCTGCGCCAGTGCAAGCTGGCATGGCGACGCCGGCAAATATTGCGGCACCTTTGCCAGCAAGAATACACTCGTGCCGCAGTGGTGCTGCTGTGCTATAGCTCAAGCTTGTCCGGTCGCCGGTCGTGACACACTCTGTCTTTGCGAAGGGCCGACGCCGGCGCCCCCAACGCCCCCGGCGGACCTGACGTTGTGGATTCTTGGCGGGTTCTTTCTCGTGCCAGGCCTCGTCTTCATTCTCTGCACGCTGTGTTGTCATTGCTTTGGCACCGCCGACGAGACGTGGATCGAAGAGCGATATGCAACATGCAATGCAATTGGCGCCCCAACGGTCGACGACGCCGAAGCTGAAGCTGAAGCTCGTGCTGCCGAAGCTAAAGCTCGTGCATCTGCGGCGAGGGCGGCCGCTGATATGCGACGACTCGAGAGCGACCGCGTATACGAGGCTCGTCGGCTCGCGCGCGAAGAAGAAGCTCGGCAGCGTGAATTCGATCAATATCCCCAAGCCATTTTCGTCTCGACGATTCCCACATTCACCAAAGACGCGACCCTATGACAGCGCACGAGTACTTGTATGTGTATGTGAACAATAATGAAATATTCTAGTCTATCGCTTCTCGTTTCTAGTCGCTTCAAGCGTCGAGTCCTGGACAGCAGATTTTGTATTGCAAAGACACCCGACGCGTTGCCGACTGCAGGATCATCATGCACAGCCACAGCGCTGCATTTGCGATCCGTCGCACGCGACTTGTCATTCTACAATGCAGCTTTTATGACGGTACAACCGCGCGTACCTCCCCAAAACAGATGTCCAACCACAGGTCCGCGCTTCAATGATTGGTCAAAACCCTTTCTTTGCGGCTCCGATCTGGGCGGTCACCATCGATAACTCCTTTTTTGTCGAATCTTGCAAGGTCCTCTTGGTTTTGTCGCTAGCTGAATTTTCTTCGCGCGGCCTTCTGCCATTGCGCATTTCACTGCATCATGCCACCATCCCTTCATTGCTTGACCCTTCTTATTGGCCTGGTTGCCATCGTGGTCTGCGCTGACAACAGCAGCAGCGCGATGGTGACTACTAGTATTCCTTCAGCGTGTCAAGTGTGTGCAACCACGGGCCACTGCTCTGCCGCGAGCCCCACGGGCACTT
>NW_008246086.1:522347-523040 GCF_000281045.1 Saprolegnia diclina VS20 | reverse complement strand
AGCCTGCAACGACGGCATGAGCGTCGCGCACGAGAACGGGCAGCACGAGCGGCCGCCCGCGACGAGCAAGCACGCCAAGCCTCAAGCGGCGCGCCGTAGCACAGTGAAGCGGTCGAGATGCTTGAGAACGCCGCATACGACAAGCGCGCGGAATGTATTTAGTCTCATTTAGCGAAGTAGTTTGCAAACCATTTGTGTACTATTGCCAAGTCTATGGGCGCATAGATCGTTTCTAATCCGACACGTGGTACCAAAAACATAAAGAAAGACATACAGGCACGTATATGTGACTCCAGAGGAAGCGGCGACAATGACAACTTGTTGTTGTCCTCCTTCCTGCGTCAACCATCATTTTTTCTTGAACGTGACAGCATTTGGTGCCAGCGATTTATAGGCTTTATTTGGGTGAAAGCGACGGGTACAATAGTTTTTACGGGTGCTGCGTCTTTGCATCACATAGATAAACACATGCATTCCAGTCGATCGTTCAACACCAACTGCGACACATCGCCTCAAAAACGAGTCATCGGGCCAGATTCATTCCGCATGCCATTGAATCTCGCACCGGTTCCGAGTCGACCGGCTCGGGTCAGCTCGGGTGCTGGTGGCGGGTCGCAAGCACCGATGATAGACAAACCAGTGGGGACACGCAATGTGAAGCCGCATAAGAGTGTAAACGACAGAACGTTATCG
>NW_008246086.1:521103-521711 GCF_000281045.1 Saprolegnia diclina VS20 | reverse complement strand
ATCGTCATGCCAATGTCCGATCATACCTTCTCAATGCGTTGTTACTTCTGGTGGCGCCTCTTGTGTATGCTAACGGCAACAGCAGCACTCTGCCTTTCAGTTTTCATTTCAATGTCGCGGGCTGTGCGACAGAACCACCGTGCATGGCGCTGCGTTTGCTCACAAGCGACAACATGCATGATGGTACGACCGCGCGCACCTCTGTTCACAAAACTGATGCGCCAAGCACGGGTTCGTGCTTCAATGATTGGTCAATGCCCTTGCTTTGTACAAGTAGAATCAGGTTTGGTACCGGTAGCGCACAATCGATCGCTCCTCTGGTGTCGAATCTTGCGAGGTCCGCGCCACTGCGGTGTGCGAATGGCTTTTGTCGCTTGCTGAATTTTCGCCGCGCGGCCTTTTTGCCATCGCGCTATTCCGCATTTCACGGCACCATGCCAACATCCCATCATTGCGCAGCCCTTGTACTTCTTGGTCTGGTCGCCCTCTTGGTCTGCGCTGACAACAGCACCATTCCATCCACGTGCCAAGTGTGTGCAACCACGGGCCACTGCTCTGCCGCGAGCCCCACGGGCACTTCTGGCAAGTACTGCGGCGCCTTTTTGCAT
>NW_008246086.1:519748-520437 GCF_000281045.1 Saprolegnia diclina VS20 | reverse complement strand
GGAAAGGGTTGCTGCGAAAATTCAGCAAATGAAAACGCTACGGCAAAGAGCAAAATACCTGCACCTGCAGAGACGGCGGGCGTCGGAGCAGCAGCGGAAGCGTTGATATGGGCTCATAACCAGTTGCGATGGGAGAACACACGAGAAAAAGCACTTGTGGTCGGGAAACCAAAAGAGGAAGTGAGCTGACCAGGCTCGGTGTATATTAGCAAAGCGGGGACAGCCGAGACTGGTGGCTGAGCGTGGCTGTGCGTGTCTAGACGCACAAGTCTGGGTCTGCAGCGATGGGCTTGCAGTAGCCTCGACGTTGTGCGACCAAGCCCTGAGAGAGTGGGCTGCCGGTGAGAGCAGGGCTGGCTAACCGATTGACGAAATCGGTTAGATGATCCGGCTAGCTAACCGGTTAGCTGAACCGGTTAGCTGTGGGTGTGCGAGTCGGCTCTCGCTGGTCTAGTGTGTGTGGGGAAAACGTCATCGCCAAGGGCTAATCCCTTGAGGCGACGCATGCAAAACCCCACACGCCGAGTGACAAACGGTGGGCAGTGATGAGCCATGATAGGCGGCGAAACCTACCAAGAAGCTCCCTTCTTGACTGAAAACACATGTGTCCACCATGTGACGACGGTTTCGTCATGCCAAACGGATATATGGTCCGTCGGGGATCGTAAATCGAGGAATATCAGCATGGA
>NW_008246086.1:514429-517908 GCF_000281045.1 Saprolegnia diclina VS20 | reverse complement strand
GAGCGTCGCGCACGAGAACGGGCAGCACGAGCGGCCGCCCGCGACGAGCAAGCACGCCAAGCCTCAAGCGGCGCGCCATGGCACAGTGAAGCGGTCGAGATGCCCGCAGCAAGAACGCCACCTATTACTAGTGCGCGTAAATATATAGTCTAGTCTAGCTGGTTCGTACCAAGAGTACACACCCATATGTACATTAATGTCATCTTTATGGACGCATATGTGCCCTTGGCGCGTACTGGTACTAGTATGTGCGACGATACGGATGGAGCCGTCCAGAGGAAGAAGCAAAATAAGGAGAAGCATGTATGGAGGGTGACCGAGTGGCATCGACTCGCCAGAAGAAATATACTTGTCGGTTCATTTCGTAGGTAAATATAAATTTATTCCCTTGGAAAATATGGAGCGACAACGGGCACTGCGATCTCCAAAAAATGTGCAGACCAAGCACCAGGTAGATGCTTCAAACCTTAGTCTGCCCGTTGTGCGCGGCTGCATGGTGCGCCGGTGTGGGATGCACGAGACCATCATTCTTTCTTTACGTGGCAGCATCTGGTGCCAGCGATTGTATAAGATTCAATTGAAGAGCGATTGAATCTTGACCAAGTGACGCCACGTTGTCAACCCATGAACAAAGCGGGAGACCGAACATGGCAAAACTGTTAGGAAGTACTGGGGTTGAGGTACATAGCGAATGGTACTATGCAAGGAATACACACAAGGCGTCAACCTCTTATTTCGGATACACGGGCGTTGCATACGCGACGTAGTGCGTGGCGGGCACCTTGGTGACGATCACGAGTTGCCGAGCAGCCGCTTCCCGACGTTCCCGCGCAGCTTGTACGTCGGCCTCGCGCTGACGAGCGGCCTTTTGACGCTTTTGCTTCTCCCGGCGCTCCCGGCACCGAGAAATGCACGAGTCGACTGCGTTCCAAATCCATAAGCCAGGGAAAAAGAGGAGGAATGGCGCCACCGACGACACAAGGATGTAGACCCAGCTGTAGTCGTACGATGGCACGTAGGGCGCGGCCGACTTGACGCTGGCGCACGCACATGCCGTGTCTTGGCCAGGTGGTGGGCAAATCTGCGCGACGGAGCAGCAACACGGCCCCGACGCCTTTGCTGTTGTGTTGAGAAAGAAGATGCCGCAGTATTTGCCAGCGTCGCCGACCGAGCCGGCGGTGAGGCACCGACCAGTGTTGGCACACTCTTGGCAGGCCGAGAGAGTCGGCATCGGTGTCGGCGAGCTTGTAGCCGCGTGGCAGGCTGTGGTGAGAAGCAGCAGCAGCGTTAAAAGGAGGTGGTGCGTCGTCATGGTTGCGGTTTGAAAAGTGAGTGTGCTGGTTTTGCTGTTAAACAACAACATGCCCGCCCATCATTCCTCTTTCTCCGATTCAGCAGGACGAAAAATAGATCGGACACGGGTCTTTCTACGAGATAGACGCATGTCTCATCGCGATGACGACGCACCGCGCGCACCATCATTGTCAAGGTCGACAACTCAACGTGCAGCGTCTGCGCGATCTATGGTACCAAGCTGTTCGGTTGAAAATTCGCTGGCGCAGAGACGCACAACGATTCCTGGGCGAATGCACCATAAATGTTGCAATCTAAAATTTTATGGACATGGCGCGAGAGAAAAGAGAAGGAAGGAAGCCACTGGGAAACCGGGCATTCGTTGTGTGTTTTAGCTGGTACACACCAGCACTGCGCTCTCGTGGCTGGTAGCACGACAAGGGCCTTATCCATAAATTAAACTTAAAATTTGTATGAACCAAGTAATTGCAACCCGACAAACTCTAGACCTACCCCTCTGAGCCTTTTTTTACCAATCAAATAGCTAAGAAATGATATACTCAATATGACTGGCGGAGACTTCCGGTTGCTGCACATTCATTGGACGCGACTTCTAATTTCCTGGCGAGAGTCTCCTGTGCCTCAGAGCCACAGAGAGATGGAAGAGCGCACGCGCAAGGTCCGAGCGCGAGTCCGAGCGGATCGACCGGGCCCGAAGACTCGGGTCGTAGCACCGAATGGAGTTCCGGTCTGCATCCTCTGCGGGATCCGCCGGCAGCACACGGTGTACTGCCCGTACGCCCCGCGCGATCGCCGTCGTCTCGCATCCAAGTCGCACCTCTTTCGGCGGCATCCGCGACGCCTTGACAACGATGCGAACGGCGCGCAAGGGCTTTTCATCCACTGTCAGCTCCCAACCGGCTGCGCTTGATACTGCTGCTGTACAGCGCGCTCAGCGTCCACCAGACCAAGGCTCTGTGGATCTGGGTCTCTGCGATGTGGCTCACATGCAGTCAAGTCAACTCATCGACGTTGAAGTAAACCGCGCGACTACTTGCAACACACAAGTACTTCCCCCGACGACTCGGTGCAAGAAGCGCAAGCGCGATGACAAGAACATGCCCCGGCGTCAAGTCACCCTCAACAACTCGACAGGTTGGCCGCCACGTGCGAAGTCGGCCTCTACACGTGGTACCGATTGGACCGAGCGTGCAAGAAGGCATGCGACGGGACGTGTCCTCATCTTGTCGTCGCGAAGGTAGGCAAGCAATCATACCCGCCGTGTGCGAGAAGATGTGGTTGGATCTATCCCGCAGATCGAGATGCACAACGCCTGCAAAGCACATTATAAGCTACCATAGTCATATATCGTATTCATCAGTCAATATATAAAGCTTTGCACAATCATCATGCAAGATTCGAGCACAGGTTTGGTCGGAACTGATGACTGCGACGCGCTGAGCACGTGAGCAAGAGCCGCGGCGCGCTTCCCGGCTGGACACGTTGCCTGCGTCATGCGTCACACTATTAAGGTTCCACCAATAGCAAGCAGCGATTTATGGCCCATATATGTCCCTCTCGCCCAATCAGATGATGCGACTTCTGTTTGGATGCAACACGTATGGAAGGTTCGCCGATTCCTGAACATGTCGGAAAGGGTCAATCTTCTGGTGTTCACAGCAGACGAGTGACCGCATCTCGAGGACAAGCAAGCTATATTCCTGCGCAGCGATGTAGTGTAACAACCTAAAGCCCTGGGATGACGATGTACAATATGACGCTTTTTTACATGGATTGTCGCCTTGGGCTCCGGCTACTAGATCTGTGCACAAAGGTCTGTCCTGGGTATCGTATGATGGGTCCTCGAGCCACCGCTATCACTGCGCCATTCCGCAACGATCGTCAACGACCAGCTCGTGCCTCAGAGGGCGTCGCTTGGGTTACGTACATGGCGGGGATCTCGGAGACGATCACGGCTTGTGATATCGCAGCCTCGGCCCGCGCCTGCGCGGCTTGCGCGTCACGTTTGCGCTGCCGCTTTGCTCGCTCGAGCCGCTTGACCGCTATGCACTTCGCGCACGACTTGTAGCAATGGTTGCACAAGTCGATACATCCGGCGCCGGAGCAGCAAAGAAGATAGAGCATGAACGGACCAAACGCGACAAAGACCCACGTGTAGTCGTACG
>NW_008246086.1:499060-514117 GCF_000281045.1 Saprolegnia diclina VS20 | reverse complement strand
CCGAGACGAGAAGCAGTAGCAGTAGCAGTTGACGCATGATAGTGTGAATTGAAAGTGATTGTGCGATGACAACCCTCGTGATTCGGTCCACCATCTGGTACTAGTAGACGACCAGCAACAAATCAAAAAGCGATTTTGAGCCACTTGGGCTACTCGAGAAGAGACGACACGCTTCGATGCACAAAGGAAAACGCCGTCGTTGATCGGCAGCGGCCGCGTCAAAGACGTTTGTCCCGCCATTGCCACGTACTGCGATCTTGCGTGCGTCTCGGTATCGTGCTCTGTCTTGCCCTACAGTGCAGCCGTACGTACGGCTTCGTTTGGGCGGCAAAGAAACTCGATCGTGTCGCGAATCGAAAGATTAACTCGACCAAGAGCCGAAACATCACCAACTTCGACCTGCTCGTGCACACTGCGCCAATGCAAAGACCTGGTAGTAGTGCTGTTTGATAGTCTTGTTGTCCTTAAATACAGTTGTAAAATCGTCCGGTTACTTCGAAGCGCCAGCGTACACGGGCGTCGCTTGAGCTACGTACATGGCGGTGGGCGCGGGGATCTCGGAGACGATCACGGCTTGGGGCATCGCAGCCTCGGCCCGCTCCTGCGCGGCTTGCGCGTCGCGTTCGCGCTGTCGCGCCGCTCGCTCGCGTTGCTTGGCGGCCTTGCGCTGCTGGCGGTTCGCGCAACAGTCACTGCACACGTTGATACATCCGATGCCGCAGCAGCAAAGGCCATACAGAACAAACGGGCCCACGATCGTCGCGACGATAATGACCCACGTGTAGTTGTACGAGGCCTTCTCGGGCGGTGCCGTCTTGACGCCGGCGCAGTCGCACACGGCGCCTTGGCTCGGCGTCGGGCAAATCTGCGCGACCGAGCAGCAGCACGCTTGGGATGTCAGCGCCGCCTTGTCGAGAAGCACGCCGCAGTACTTGCCGGCATCGCCGTTGGGACCGGCGTTGAGGCACCGACCCGTCGAGGCACAGACTTGGCAAGCCGATACGATCGGCGCTGTGGTCGAGACGTCGGCAGCATACACGGCCGAGACGAGAAGCAGCAGCAGTAGCAGTCGACGCATGAGAGAAATTTGAAAAGTGAAATGTGGGGAAATGGTCGGCGACAACGTAGCAGACCATAATTCCTTCCTTGCGATTCGGTCGACCACCAGCTGGCATCAGCAGCAACAAATCAAAAGCGAGGTTTAGCCTCTTGGCTACTCGAGAAGGCTTCGACGCGCAAAGGGAAGCGCCGTCGTTGATCGACTGCAGTTGCTTTTTGGAATTGGCTTGCACAAGTATTAACAGCGCTAAGTACACAAAAACGCTCGGCGAGTACGGGCCATACAATTGTAGCAAACACGTCCAGAGCGTCGACTCGGCCACGGACACGTGCTGCGTCGTACGTCGCTGAACGCGCATCCAAGAATTGATGGCGTCATTTCGGTCAAAATGCGGTGCTCTTGTCGACTTCTTATTGTCTAGCGGTTTCGACATAGGTTTAGCACCACGTAGATTCGGGTTCAAGTCCCAGAGAGAGCCCCGCTTTCTGACTATAGTACAGTGTAGCTCCTTGCCGTTTGCAGCTCCTTCATCCCAAAACAGCTCACACGGATTCAAAAAGGGCATGTGGCGGATATGCCACGACTTTCTCGTGTTGAGGTCAAGTCTCTCGTACATGAATCTCTGAGGTAGTCCCATGTCGTGTGTCTGCTTGCACCAGCAAGAGGGCCGCAATTCATTGATCCTTGCGCTGGGTAGACTGAACGACCAGGCCTTGCGCCACTCGATTCATGCCAACCGGAAGGTCATCCGGTTCACTCGGCAGCCGCACGGTTGGCATCTTGTGCATCAGTCACGAGGTCCAACTAGACCGAAAGTACGTTTTCGAAATCTTTAGTTGCCGCATTTACCCATAGTCTTTTGTCCCACTTCCAGCGCTCTTGCTCTTGCTCTTGGAGGCAGGAAGCAGCGCCGCTCCAGAGACGTTAAATTCGATTTAACCCATTTAGCGACCCTATACAATGTGTCGCACGTTCTTCGACCATCACTCCTCCACAATCAGACACACACCATCGTTTCGACTTTGCACTTTCTATTTTGGCATGCAGCGCCTCCTCGTACGCCCGACCTCGCGCCTCTTGCGGCCTCGCCGCGCGCAGCAGCCGCTTCTTGGCGTGCGCCGGTTCATGTACCGGCGGCACATAGCCTCCGACCCGGACTTGGACCCGGCGTCCTTGATGGGTATTGCGGCCGTCGGTGTCGCAGTCTGCGGCGTCATCTACTACTACGACACCAAAGAGGCCAACGAGTTCCAGATGATTCGCATCACCGACGCCTCTCAGTGCCACAAGAAGAGCCACGCCGACCGTGCGCCGCGCTCAGTGCCCCACAGCTCGCTTCAGCGCGTGCCGCAGTCCAAGCGGCTACCGCTTAGCGTCCTCGAAGCCAACGGGGTGCGCCACGCATCGCTGGCCGGCGTCACGTGGATCGAAGAGGATGAGACGCGCTACTACGAGCAGCCGTACTGGAACGACGAGGCCGCGTACACCATGACGAGTACGGACGCTCAAGCGCTGCGCAATGCCACGTACGAGCTCCACGCCATGTGCCTCCAAGCTGTCGACCGCATCGTCGCCTCGGACGCGCTCCTCGATGTCTTTGAGATTCCGTTCAACTTGCGCCAAGCAGTGCGCGACTCGTGGGCGCGGCGGGACCCGGACCTCCTCGGGCGCTTTGACTTTAGCTGGGACGGCACCGGCCCTCCCAAGCTCCTCGAGTACAACGCCGACACGCCCACTGTTCTCGTCGAGACGGCCGTCGGCCAGCGCTTGTGGCAGTCGCACGTGCTTGCCGACTCGAAGCAGTGGTGCTTCAACGAAATCGAGGACCGGCTCAAGGCGGCGTGGACCAAGGTCGTACCCAAGGGCGCTCATGTGCATCTCGCTGGCACGAACGCGACGATCGAAGAGATTGAACACGTCGCGTTCATGCACCGCATGGCGCTGATCGCGGGGCTCAATGCCGACGTTGTCCCGATCAGCAGCGTGTCGGTCGATGGTGACGGCCACATCGTCGATGGCACAAAAGCGCGCATCGAGCATCTCTGGAAGCTGTATCCGTACGAGTGGCTCGCTTCCGAGTCATTGGGCGACGACCTCTTTGTCGATACGCCGGGCGGAAACAAGCGGCTCCTCGAGCCGGCGTGGAAGCTCCTCCTTGGCAACAAGGCGCTGCTCGCGCTCCTCTGGGAGATGTTCCCGGACCACCCCAACTTGCTCCCCGCAACGTACGATCGGGACGACATCCTCGACAATAAGATCCCTGGCAACATTGTCGCCAAGCCCAAGTACGGCCGGGAGGGCGCCGGCATTCTCTACTCGGGACGCTACAAAAGCAAAGCCGAGTTTCTCGATGCGGCCGACAAGGCATCGATGCTGCCGACCGAAGGCCATGACGGCGTCGTCGACCTCGACATGGGTGCCCCGGTGTACCAAGCCTACCACGCGACGTCGAGCTTTGCACTACGAAAGATCGTGTTGGGGTCGTGGGTCGTCCACGGTGCCCCGGCAGGCTTTTGCGTGCGCGAAGACATTGGCGCAACGACGAACGACAATAGCTGCTTCGTGCCGCACTGCATCGACGGCCCGCGCCTCTCGAAAAGCACGCTCCCCGAACTCTCGCCGGCGCAAAACGCTCTCTTGCACAGCTTGTACAAGGACGACGCGGACGCAGTCCGAAAGGAGAGCTGGGGCACGTACTTTGGCACGCCGTTCTTTCGTTCGCCGACGTCGGCCTCGACGGGGGCCACGGCGGCGCGACCGCCCACGCCGACGACGCATGACAACGCCAAGGCGCAGGCATATGCAGCCAAGCGCGGTCGGTCGACGCGGTATCCGCGCAGCGGGACTTCTGGCGGCTTCTCACGGGCAACGGGTGCGCAAGGCATGCGCGGCGGCGCGCGTGCGTCCTCTTAAACGCTAAGAGACCAAGATTCAATGAAATAGACGTAATGTACTGTGCCTTCGCTGCGAGCAACCGCTTGACCGCCAACAAGGGACGTGTTGCCGCGGCGTATAGCTCACTGGCTCGTGTCCTCACGGTCGCATCGGGTCTGGAGGTACACTTCAGCTGATGCTACGCGGCGACGATGACGAGGTCGTTCTTGTTGCGGTATTGGCAGCCCAGTGTCGTCGCCAGTCTGGCATGGCTGGCAGTCAAGTGCAATCTCATCCGACGATCAGGGACGTCCATGGACGGCGGTGGTGCTGCCACGTCATTCTAGGCATCAATCCCGAACGTTCGTTTCGTGCCAAGTGGTGCGCGTCGCAGTGGGCACGGTAACACTGCCATCTGTTGCGGCCTGTCCCGCCCCGTATCCGGTCATTTTCAAAATGGCCGGCAACAGCAGCTACCTCACGACCGTCGACGAGTGGGCGCCGGTCGCCGCGTCCATCGCTGCCGCCAAAACGCCCGTGCTCGTGCTCTTTGGCGCATCGTGGTGCGCAGTCAAGACCAAGAAGGTCGTGGCGGCCAACGAAGCGCTCCTCGCCGGCCGCAGCGACATCGTACGCCCGCATCTCTCGCATGCGCAATCTTATTCGCTTCGTAGGCAGCGTATTATGCCAACGTCGACGGCATGGACGACGACGACGTCATGGACCTTGGCGTCGGCGAGCTCCCGTACTTGCAGGTGTACGCCAACGGCGAGCTGCTCGATGGTTTCAAGGCGGCCGACGACGATGCGGTGCGATCCCATTTTAACGTTAGCATGTCTCTAACGATACTACTGCACTAGACGTCCAAAAAGGTGGTGCGCCACGTGGGCTGGAACGGCGCCGTGAGCGTCACCGACCCGGCGGACACGCTGCCTGCCGTCGACTATGACGCGCTGCACGCCATCGTCGACAAGTACACCAAGGGCGAGTCCGACTTTATCGCCAACACGGCCAACGTCGCCGCCGCGATCTGGCATGCGTTTTACGCTGTCGGGCGCCCGATCAACTGGTCGGGTTTCTACTTTAACCGACCGACGAGTGCGTCGCCGAGTGCGTCGCCGACAGACCTCGACGCGCGGCTGCTCGTGCTCGGACCGTTCCAGGGCAAGCCTGCGTGTAAGCGCATCAAGTTTCACAGCGGCGTGTGTGGCGCGGCTGCCTCGACCCGCGTGATCCAGGTACTGGTGGCTCGCAAACTCGACGTGGCGACTGAGAGCGATGTAGCGCATTCCGGATGTGCACCTCTTCCCGGGCCACATTGCGTGTGATGACGCGTCGCAGTCGGAGATTGTGCTGCCGATCGTGCACAACGGAGTCGTCCTCGGTGTCCTCGACTTGGACTGTCCGCACAAGAACGGGTTCCAGCGAGCGGACGCCGACGGCCTCGGGCGTATCCTCGACCTCTTCGTGCCCCGGACCGAGTGGGTGTCGTTGACGTTGCCCATCACTGTGTAGTAGTACTAACATAAAAGCTGCGTTTGTCCTCTGGGATGCACAGTGCGGTGGGGTGTGGTGCTCTACGCGCGAGCATGGAGGCTTGTGAAGCCGAGGCTTATTGTTCAAACAGGCGTGAGGAAGGTCGTCCTCATGCATTTGCTAAAATGATGTAGCGTGTTCACAGGTCAAGCCTAATCAGTAGATATATAAACGTGTTTCGCGTTATCTTCATCACAAAGACGTCGCATATGTAGAGACTGCTCTTCTTCTTCAGTCGCCCACCGGGCCGTGGCTGCGCAGGCGGCGGCGCGAGGTGCAGTATGGCCGATATTGGTAGAATAGAGCTCGAGGTGGACGAGACTCTTGCTGGTCCGTAAGACGAGAGTTTGGCGTCCGTTGCGGGCCAAAGGCCCGCGGACCGTGACGACATGTAGACTGATGTAGACTGCATCGTCTTTGCAGCAGTGTCTTTGCAGCAGTAGCGTCCGTCGACCGACTTTTGGGGCGCTATGTTCGTCTCGTCATTGATGCTGGTCGTGTGACCTCGCGTCTTCGTTGCACACAGTATAGCTACAACATAAAAGATTGGTTACGGTCCTCTTTGGCTCTAGTACAATTTCAATTCATTTTATATACTTATTCTATCACAACCCTACGACACTCATTCATCTCTACGAAGCGGCTGCGAGCGTGCGGAGCGTCTGGAAGATCTTGATCGGCGCCGAGAGTCCGACCATCTTGATGACCGGGCCCGGCATGTAGCCGCCAAAGTCCACGTTCGCAAACATCGTCACGTCGCTATGGCCGTCGTCGCGGCGCGACACAATGTAGCCCGAGAGCAGCGCTTGGGCGCGCACGTAGCCCGATTTGGTGGGGCACTTGTCGGTCGTGACGGACCGGGACGCAATGACGAGGCGACCGTCATGCAGTGTCTGCACGGTCGTCGTCGAGCAAAAGTCACGCGGAGCGACAAAGAGCACGCCAATCGTTTCGAAGTACCGGAGCTCCATGGTCGGGCTCAGCTGCTCGACGATCTTGGCCGACTTGGTAAACTTGTCGAGCTGCGGCGCCGCGCCAATGTCGGTGAGAATGGCGACGACACGCTCTGGTGACGCGTGAACGACGCCTGTGGTCCGCATCGCCGGCCACTCGCAGTTCTTGATGTCACCGTGGTGCACCTGGATGCCGTCCTTGGACGGGCCCACGTGCCAGCCGCCGAGGCCGTAGCCGTTGATGCGCTCCAGCAGCATGTTGATCGACGTCTTCTCGTAGCTACATGGGTCGGCCATGACAGCGCTGAGGTCAACGACAGGGTGCAGCCACTCGGGCGCAATGATCTCGGGCTTGTGGAGGTCGGTCGTCGGCTTGGTCATACTGGCGCTGGTTGTAGAGTGAGGCGCGGCCGTGTTGCACATCAAATCCACCGGATAACGTGGCAACGACCGGATACGGCGCCTCCGCTCTACGCACACCGTGTGAGTCACGCGCGTGCCACGAATTAGCCTAATTCCTACGTTAAAACGTAGCATACGACGGAATTGCGTCGCTCGTAGTAGGAATTAGCAATGATTGCGGCGGCCAAAATCTTTGTCATCGGCACATGGCATCGCCCGCTAGGATTACTGGGGCAGACGCCGCCGTAGCTCTCTGTGTTCAGAACGAGCGCGCGCAAGTGTCCTACGGCACGTGGCCCATGGCGCTGAAATATTTGGCGCCAATATATATTTTGAGCCAATTTTGAGCAAACGAAGTCCAAGTTGACGCCCGGCAGCTACGTTTTGGCTCTTTTCGGTAATCGGCAGTGGAGGGAATGGTACCTTCCCACCCAGGTACTCGCTTCACGATGACGGAGGTCGCTTCATTTCGGCGGCAACGACGTCAGGAAAGCGTTACCAACAGCCTTTTCTAGTCGCCTCGACTGCCAGACAGCCATGTCCCGTGTTGAGTGAGCATATCGTTTTGCGTGGTTTTTCACGCTCTACAATATATATTGAAACATCCAGTACAATATCCAGTCGAATTGTAGTTTAGCCGTTGTTGGCTCTACTTCGGTCTCGTTGACCAAATTTTACGAACCAAAACCATATCTCGCCCGAGCGCTGGATACGTTGTCGACGATGGATATCAAAATCTGGGTTGGCGGTGGTATCCTGTGCGTTATCCGGATTATCCGGATACAGTCCACCAATCACAACACGCAGCCACTTGGCCTTTCGAAAGGCAACGACCATGGACACGATGATGACGCTCGGCGCGGCCGCGTGGCGGGACCCCACGGTCGCCAGCAGTATCTTGCGCGGTATCTGGTTCACGCTGAGTGCCACGGCCCTCGCGAGCCTCGTGCTCCCGCCGTTGCATGCGCTCTCGCTGCACGGCCGCTTCGCCAACACCGCTTCGTCGTGGCAGGTCCCGCCGTATCCCGCCAATGGCCTCGCTCACGCTCATGGCGTAGGTGTGGAAGGGCTACTTTGGCGTCTTCTACCTGATCGGTTGGCTCTGGAACGGGCTCGTTCTTCTCTGCGCGTGGCACCCGCCGACGGCCCTATCGCCTTTCTTGCCGCCGCATCTCTCGACCATCAATGGCTCGACGCTGCTCGTGCTGCTCGTGCTGCAATGCCACCTCTTCCGCCGCATGATGGAGAGCTGGGCCATGACGGACTTTGGTGCGTCTACCATGCACGCGTCGGGTACGTCGTCCATGCACGCGCTGACGTTGATGGCCTCGTAGCATGTCTTCTTGGCGTCGGGCACTACGTTCTCGTGTCGCTCTCGGTCGTCTTGGACCCGGCTGCGTCGGCGCGCGACGACGAGACGTCGTACTTCGGCTATATGCTCGCGGGCGTTGGCCTCTTTCTCTATGCGAGCGCCCACCAGATGCGCTGCAATGGCCTTCTGACGAACCTCAAGCGCACGAACCAAGGCGCGTACGGGCTCCCGTTCGGCGACTGGTTTGATCACACGTGGAGTCCGCTCTACTTGGCCGAGATTCTTATTTACGCGTCGTTCGTGCTCGTCACCAGCGGCCGCAACGTGAACGTCGTCGCCCTTGCGTCTTGGGTCACCGTCAACCAAGCCATTAGCGCTGCTCGCGCTGCTGCATGGTACCAAGCGACGTTCCCGGCGGCCAAGACCCTCCACCGCGCGACCTTGGTCCCGCGTCTCTGGTAGTGATGTCTGTCTCCAACTGTCAGCTATCCACGATCCAACTCTGCTATCCAGTGGCGATCCACTGTATCCAACGTCTCTCGTCTGCGTTTCCTCTCAGCGCACGTCGTCAAGAGGCGCTGGCCCGGCTATCTTCAAAGAGCAATCTCAATGTGAAAAATGTAGTTTTTGCTGGTGATTAGGACCAAGGTCACCGAAGGTCGCTTAGTAGAGGAAGATGCTGGGCTTGCCGGGGGCCGCGACTTCCATCTTCTTGGCGTCCGCGCCGTCGATATTGGAGGCGCCGTCGACGTAGTGGAAGCTCATGTCGTCGAGTTCGAGCGACTTGACAATGTACATCTTGTTGGTCTCAAGGACAGCCTTTTGGTCGAAAGGCATCTTGAGCTCGAGCGCATCGATGCCACGCAGCTCGGCGTCGGCCTTGACGAACGCCGCAAACTGCATCACGTTCTTCGTGAGCTTCTTGAGCTCGGCGTCCCCGGACACGAGCGTCTTGAGTTGGCCCATAAAGTCCTTCGGGAACGTCTTGCCGTCGATGAGCGTCGCCATGAAGCGCAGGACCGTCTGCTGCCAGAGCGGGAAGGCTTCCGCAAGGTACACGTGCGCGTGCGTCGGCTTGGCCACGGGCGCCTTGGCGCCCTTCTTGGCGACCGCGCCCTTGAGCACCGCATCGCGAAAGTGCTTGAGCGACTTGGACAAGAAATCGCCGGCGCGGAGGAGGTTGTAGTCGAGCGGCGCCGCCGTCGGCCACAGCGCGTCGGCGACAAAGCCTGGCTTGCCGAAGAGCGTCCAGAAATGCTCGCAAATGTGCGGGCAAATCGGCGCGAGCATGATCGTCTGCGCTTCGATGAAGCGGAAGACGACGTCCTTGTGCACGCCAAAGCCACCGCGCGTGCACACGTCACGGTACGAGTCGCGCGCGATCTGGAGCTCGAAAAAGCTCGCCTGGAAGCCGTCGCGCCACTGCATCGCGTCAAAGTGCGCTGCCGTCCGCGTGATGATGTCGTCCATCTGCGCGTGGAACATGCGGTCGTTGAAGTTGAGCGCACCGACACGGAGCGTCGCCTTCTCTTCGATCGTCTTCTTGATCCACTCTTCCTCGGTCGTGAGGCGGAGGATCGCCATGTTGGCCGTGTCGCGCGAAAAGTTGGCATCGTCCATCGAGTCGCCGGCGTCCGCGCACGCAAAGCGCGTTGCATCGGCGCCGTACTCGGTGAAGCAGTACTCGAGCGTGAGAAAGTTGCCGAGCGACTTAGACATCTTTTGCGCATCGACCTGGACGTGGCCGTTGGTGAAGAACGAGCGCGGCCACTTGGACGGGTCGTCGCGCCAGATCTCGGCGTGGTTGTACAAGCACATGGTGAGGTGGTTGCGGATAAGGTCCTTGCCCGAGACGCGGAGGTCGACCGGGTACCAGTACTCAAACTCTGTCTGGAGCTCGGTCCACACAGACAGCGGGATCTTGGACGACGTCGGGGCCGGGCCCTTGAGGAAGATAAAGTCAAACACTTCCTTGGTCAAGTCGGCGGCCGTGATACCGTGCGGGCCGCCCACCGACCCGTCGACGCTCGTCTGGAGGTGGTGCGCGATCGTGTAGTACGCCATGTAGATTGTCGAGTCGGAGAGCGACTCGATGACAAACTCCGTGTCCCACGGCAACTTTGTGCCAAGACCAAACTGGCGGCACGGCGCCCACTCCTTGAGCCACTCGAGCGTCGACCGGTACTCGCCGAGCGAGATCGGGTTGTACGTCTCAAACGCCGCCGGGTTCTCAATGTGGGCCGAGACACGCTGCTTCCAATCTTCCGTGCCGTACAGGAGGTACCACTGGTCGAGGTGCGCGACGACGCACTCGTCACCGGTGCGCGACATGACCGTCGACTCGGGTTCCCAGTACGGGATCGCGAGGTTGGCGTCAAAGAGCTCTTGGCGGCAGCCGGCCTTGGCGTCGCACACCTTCTGGCCCTTTTGGCTACCGACAAGCATGACGCCTTCGTAGAAACCCTTGAGGTACAAGATCTCCTTGGCCTTTGCGAGCTTCTCCTTGTCGTTCTGCGACTGGATCTTGAGGTCCTCGCAGAGCTTGACGGCGGCCGTCTCGCCGTAGCCCGGGATGTCGATGATCGGGACGACTTCGAACGGCAGCACCATGTGGTCGGCGAGGAGGTACTTTTCGCGCATCGCCGGCTTCTGCTTGAGGTCGCGGAGCGCGGCGTAGTCGTCGGGCGAGTCGGACGGCACCGACGTCACGACACCGGTACCCTTGCCCATCGAGATCGTGAGCAGCGGCAGCGTGTAGACGGTCTTGAAGGTCGCCTGCGGCGCCGAGAGGGGCAGGCCGAGGAGGTCCCAGCCCTTGAGCTCGAGGAGGCACTCCTCCTTGCCCCATACGCGCGAGTACTCTTGGTGCGCGAGGTTGCGCGCGGCGCGGCGGCTGATGATAAAGACGTCCGTCTCGTTGATGCGGTACGCACCATAGTCGCCGTCCGGCAAGACAAAGCAGTTGGTCTGGCCGTACATGGTTTCCGGGCGGAGCGTCGCGGGCGCGAGGTAGACCTTATACGCCGAGAGCGACGCGAGCTTGGCCGGCAGCGGCGCCTGCACTTCGAGCTTCACGAGCGTGTACTCTTGCGGGCCGACGCCTTCGCCCGATTGACGATCGTGGTCCGCGCACGTCTGCTTGTCGATCGGCGAGTAGACGTTCGGACGCTTGCCACGGCTGACGCGCGACCGCTCCTTGAGCGTGTTGAGCTGCCAGCGGATGAACGCATCGTAGAACGGGTTGACGTCCGTCGTGATGAACGACCGGCGCCAGTCCGTGGCGAGGCCAAAGCGACGCAAGTGCTCCTGGCCGTACGGCGGGAAGTACTGGAGCCAAAAGTTCGGGTCCTTGAACTTGGGGATGAGCTCGAGGTCCGGGATCATCTTGGAGAGAATGTCGTACTGGCGGACAAGGCCGCCCGTCTTGGCGACCGTCTTGGACTTCTTGCCCTTGGCCTTGGACTCGTTCGTGACAGGCGCCGCCGACGGCGCAGGCACGGTTTCCGGCGCGTCGACCGGGAACTGCGGCGGGAAGCCAAACTCGTCGAGCTCGGCCTTGAGCTTGTTGGCCGCCGCCTGGATCGGCATACCCGTGCAGTGGAAGCCGAACGGGAACATGGCGTTCTCGCCCTTGAGGCGGTGGTAGCGCGTCGCAAACTCGGCCTTGGTGATCGTAAAGCCGTGGCCAATGTGCATCATGCCATTCATGTACGGAAACGGGAACGTCGCCAAGAACTTCTTCTTCGAGTGGTCAACCTTGCGCTCAAAGACCTTGGCATCCTCCCAGCGCTTCTGCACCTCTTCCTCGATCGCCCGCAGGTGGTTGCGCCGGCCAAACTTCTTCTCCGCAGAGTCCACGAGCTCCATTGCGCTCAGCTTGGTGCTCACCTTGTCGGCCATGGAATTTCACGAATGACCACCCGATTGCGAAATCCCTTGTCCGGATACACTATGCGGATCATCCAGGATCGGAAACTTTTTGTGGTCCAAGCCGGCGAAGCGACGACGCGACCTGATGGCGATCGCTCTGCATCTGCCCGTCAACAAGGTGCTGATGGTCGACGCTGCCAGGTGCCGGTGGCCAACGACGGTCCATGGCGCACGGGCACGAGCGAGCCCAGCGACGCATGTTAGCCGAGCTGCCCGCTGGAGCCAGCGTATCGAGCAAGCAACCAGCACGCCGCCGCCGATGGCGTCACACGTTCATGGCGCAAGGCGTCACGAACCGCGAGGCGAGCACACGGGTATGGACCATGACAGTGTGCTCGCTCGCAGCTACATACCGCAGTGGCGTCTGCGCAAAGCGGGATCGCAAGTACATGGCGTCGTCGACCACGTGAGCTGGTCACATGCATGGGTCATTGAGAAGATACTGCTATAACATGCTAGTGCTTGGCGTCTCATGCAGGTCGAGCGAGGAGCATTGACCCATGTCACATGGCATTCGCTGTCAACAGGACCCGATGGCATGCTGTCAGCACTGCGATGGTGACGCCCGATAGGTGCGCACCAGAGGTAGCGGTCGATGGCCGTTGGTATCGCTTTCGGTTGCAGCCTCGCGCGACAGCGGCCGTCGTTGTCGACTCGTCGACGACGATGAGGCCCCATTTGATGGACGCGCCGCTGGATGCGCAAACGCTGGGATGGGTCCAGCAACTTCAACCTCGCGATGATTGGCCAAAATACTATTTTTCTAGCCAATCATACTACTGCTACAGTTTCACAGAGTCGTTTCGGGCCGGCCCTTGGCCTGGGAGTCGCGCTTGTTGGGTTGTTTTCGGGGCCAGGAGCATGCTGGAGCTGGCGCAGACGATCTTCGCGGCCGCCAAGTCGAACGACCTCGGGACGGTCCAGCGCCTCATCGAGGTACCAATGGTCGGCCATGGAGGCTCTCGCTGATCGCGGGCCACAGGAGCTCTCGGCCGGCGACGACAAGGCGTTTGATGTCAATCGACTCGTCGACGAGAGCACCGAGAGCACGCTCATGCACATCGCGTGCTCCAACGGCAACTTGAATGCGTGCAAGTACCTCTTCATGTCGGGCATGTACCTCAACGAGCCCAACAAGCGGGTACGCCTGCCCATCGCGTGCCCACAATGCATCGACGCCATGCGTAGGGCCACACGCCCCTGTTCTACGCCGCCGACTGCGGCAACTTGCCGCTCGTCAAGTGGATGGTCTCGAACGGCGCCGACATCGATACCGACTACAGTGGCAAGGCGCACATGGCTAAGCCCGCCGACGACCGCTGCTACGACATCGCGTTTACGCCGCTTCAAGCCGCGTGCGTCAAGGGCCACGTCGAGATCGTCGATTTCCTAGTCGAGTGCAACGCCGACCTCGCGGGCTCGGCGATCAACGGCGTCACGCCGCTCCACTACGCGTGCCACCAGGTCCATCTCTCGCACTTCTTTGCCTTCTCAGTTTGCATTTCAAAATTAGAGCCGGAAGGACGTGGCCAAGGTGCTGCTCGACGCCGGCGCCGACCTCCACGCCACCGATAGCTTGGGCGTCACGCCCATGGACCTCGCGTCCGGGCACACGCAAGCATTCCTCTCGACGTATGCGGAGCACGGGACGTTGGAAGCCAACGACGACGGGCTCGACACGAGCGGCGGGGCCGACGACGACGCTGCGTCGGACGACGAGACCCGCAAGCCAATCTCGGAAGCGATTACCAAGGCGTTTGGCGCTGCGACCGCGCGTCAACTCGGCTCGAGCGAGTGGAAGACGCGGCAGCAAGGCGTGGCCGATGTCGTCCTTGCGGTCCAGCAGCAGCAAAAGCCGAGCGCGGCCATCTTTGATGCAGCGTGCGACGTCCTGCTTCTCGCTGCGCGGGACTCGGTCGCCCAAGTCTTCTCGAGCTCGATGCCGCTACTCAAAGGTGCTTTCAACAGCGTCCTCGCCACGCCGTCGTTTCACTCGGTCGCGTACCACGACGCCCATCCGCGCATCGCTGAGATCATCGACGTCCTATTGCAGCGCGCCGCCGGCGCCCACGAGCGCGAGGCAAGCGAAGCCGTCACGTCGCTTCTCTTCCTTGCTTGCAAGAGCGAGCACGCAACGTCGAGGATGACGCACAACATCACAACGCAGATGCTCCCAAAGAGCAAAGTGGCCGGGTGGCGCCACGTATTGGTCTACATTCGTCTCTTGACGGCCATCGCTAGTCAGTACCGGTTCTCGAAAGGCAGTGGCCTCCTCTTTGAAGACGCCATGAAGATCAGCGGCTTGACGCTCGAGCACTCGAATGCCAAAGTGCGCACAGCCGCCATCGACCTGCTCGTGCAAGCCATTTTGATCACGAGCGAGTCGTCGGGTAGCTTATTTGTCTCGATCTGAGATGTGACGAAGTGGCGTAGGACTCGAGGGCACGGCGAATGAGGTTGGCGATCAAATCTTGTCGTTTGCCGACTCGCTCCTGCTCAAATACGTCGGCCAAGTCAAGCCGTCGCTCCTCGGCAACATCAACAAGGGCCTCAAGACCGCGCTGCAGAACAGCAAGCGGCTCTCGGAGACGCGGACGCCCAAGGTCAAGGACACGAGCGCGCCGAACGTCAATCTCCTCCTCCTCGCGACCAGCGACAAGAAGGACGAGCTGAGTGACACGGATCTGCCGTACGCCGAGCCCGTCCAAGGTACGTAGACAACATCTCGAGCGATAGTTCAATGGTTGTACTGTGTAGACCAGTTTAAGGACGAAGCGCTGTGCGTACAAGCGTGCTTTGGCGACAAGGTCGCGCGGTGCCTCTACTCGAACGCGTGGGCACCCCGCGTCGAAGGCCTCAGCTACCTCCAACGCCTCCTCGAGAGCAAGGCGTGCCACGTGTCCGACGCCAAGGTGATTGCTGCCATGGACAAGATCTTGACCAGCGCGCTCAGTGACCGTGTCAACGCCGTGGTATCCCATCTATCTATC
>NW_008246086.1:453114-498960 GCF_000281045.1 Saprolegnia diclina VS20 | reverse complement strand
ATCTATCCATGTATCCATTGCTCGGTCGATATTCATGTAAAGCGTGCACTAGTACGAAGCTGGCGTCGGGCTGCTCATGGAATTCCTCATTGGCATCGGGTCGGTCGACGGGCCGCGCCAGACTGAGCTGCAAAAGGTGCTGCGCCCGCTCATCTCGCGCATCGTCCACAAGTACGCCATGCTCCTAACGTCAAGTAAGATCTTACTAACTGTGGTAGGCTGGGCGACTCGAAGGCGCGGCTTCAAGTCGTGAGCGAAGACGCGCTCCTGTTTTTATCGCGGCAGACCCTCATCGGGCCGGAAATGGTCGTCGAGGAGATCCCGTCGTCGGCCGCGACGTCGACAACGCTCCTCGCCAACAAACTCACGCTGCTCGCCAAGCTCATGCTCGAGTTTGGGGTCAAAGACGCCGGCGGCGCGCTCCCACTGCGCCTAGTCTTGCAGCCCGCGGTCACGTCGTGCGAGAACAAGGACCCAGCCGTGCGCCACGCCGCGCTCCAAGTGTTCTCCGAAGCCTTCAAGGTCCCTCCTCCCCTCATCCTCTCGCTCACTCGAGTCGTGTAGGTGGCCCGCCAAGCGACCATGCCATTTCTCAACGGCCTCGCGCGGGGCGCCCGTCAAAAGCTCATTTCCAAGCTCGTTGAAATGGGCGTCCTTGAGAGCGATCTGCTCATGGACGACGTCGACGACTTTGACATTGCCGTCGACCCGATCCGCCCGGGCACATCGGGTCCGCGCCCGCCAACCGCTTCCGGGTCGTCGACCAAGCACCGCCCCGCGCTCTCCAGTGTCTCGCTCTCGGCGCCCGTTGCGAGTACGACGATTTTCGAAGCGCACATAGAGGACGCATCGATGTCGTTATGTGTAGACAATGGGGACGCGGCGTTGCCGTACGGCGCGTCGCTGACGCCCGAACAAGAGACCGAGTGCGCGCGCCTCCTCCCCGTACTCGGCGAAAACGTCGTGCGCTGTCTCGTCGATAAGAACTGGGCCCAGCGCGAGGCCGCTGTCCGTGAGATCGAAAAGACGGTGCTTGCGTCCGTCAAGTCGTCGGACGCCTTGCCGCACGATGCGACGACGCTCCTCGTGTTGTCCGAAGCGCTCGAGCTCCTCTTGAACGATACGGTCGCCCGCGTCTACCAGTGCGCGCTCCGGCTCATGCAAGTGGTGGCCACCGAGTTCTTGCCGCTTGTCCCTGGTGGCGACGTGGTCGTGCGCTCGACGCTGCGCACGGCCATTGACGTCGTGATCCAGAAACTCGGCGACTCGAAGCAGCGCATTCGGTCCGACTCGTTTGCTCTACTGCACACGCTAGCGGGCTTGCCGCATGTTGGCGGCACGATTGTCGGCGGCTTCCTCCTCGACAAGTATGCGCAGTTGCTTGGGTCCTCGCCGGTCGCGATCGCCGAGATCCTCATGCTGCTCACGTCGCTCGTGCGCGAGTCGGCCAAGTCGACGCCGCTCGACGTTGCACCGGTCCTCGCCGTCGTCGTCCCGGCGTTTGAAAACAAGCACGTCGACGTCCGGAACGCCGCCGTCGCCGCGTACACGGCCATCTACGACGTGACCAAGGGCGGCACCGACGTTCGTTTTGGCGCCGTCGACGTCAGCGCGTGTCTCTCAAACCTCAAGGCGACGGTTCGAGAGGCGATCACGCGCAACATTGTGCAACTCAAAAAAGACGCCACGTACGTGTGCCACGTCATATGCCGATGACGTCATCCGGTTGAATGACCAATGGGCGTAGGCCGTTGCAAGCGGGTGGCGCGCCCGAAGTCGAGTCGGCGCGCGGCCACCACGGTGTCGACATGGAAAAGATGGAGGCGTACGTTGGCTGCGACGTCTGCTTGCTGCTCTCGTCGCCATTGAGCAGTAAGCGCAGCCAAGGCGTGCTGCAGCTCCTCGAGTGGCTACCAAAGCGCGGCCACGACGCCAAGCTCAAGGGTATTTGGGAGATCCTCTGTCTCCTCTGCAAGCAGCTGCTCGTCGACAATGCGACGCCGGTGGCGCTTGCCACGTGCCGGCTCCTCGGTCTTGTCATTGACGCGCCGGCGCACGCTGTGTATGCGATTCCGTGGGGCGAGTGGGGCGTCAACTTGATTCTGAGCTCGACGATCCGCAGCATCCTACAGCAGGCGTCGCACCCGGCGGTGCGCGTGCGACACGAGGTCATGGCGCTACTTCGCGCCACCGCCAAGCGCCACGCGGTTGGCCGAAACGTGGTCTCGAACGCGGTCCTGAGCGCGCCGGAAGATCGGCTGTCGCCCACTGCGACACCGCAAGAGAAGCGCAAGAGCCATCTCTGTACCATGTGGCAGCTCTCGCTCCGCCTCGAGCTCATGGACGAGATGCTCCAAGAGACCGCGTCATCGCCGCCAGCGCAAAAGGACATATTGTGCGTCGAGAACGTCGTGCCCTTCCTCGGCTCATCGTGCCTGCCCCACCCGAGCGCCCACGTCCACGACTGCACGCGCACTGTGCTCCAGCTCCTTCAAGCCCACGACGCGGTCGCCTTGTCCAAAGCCATCACCGTCTGCTCCGGCATCCTCCAGCGGAAGCTCCAGACGTTCATCGACGACGAAGCCAGCGCCGACATCAAGAAGGACCCGGTGGTTGTCGTCCGCGGCTCGCGCGCGTCGCACGTCCGGCGCATCGCTGCGCTGCGGCCGCCGCGGTCCGTGCCGCTGGACGACACGAAAGCGCTTGGGAACGTGTGCATTCGGCCGCCCAACTCGGCGCGCGACGGTTCCCTCGCCTACGACGACGACGAGACGGACGACACTGGGTGCAACAATGCGAACGGGCGCATTCCGACCGTCGCCATGGGCGGCAGCGACGCGGTGCCGCTTTGGCTCAGCGACAAGAAGCCACTGCGCGCGGAGGACGAGCCGGCGATGGGCGGCGCGTCCGGGCTTGTCAAGGCCCGTCGGAAAAGCCGCCACGCGAGCAACAACAATCACGACGACGACGGCGACGACGGGTATACCAGCGCGAGTATACGGGCGTCGTACGCAAGGACGAGCGCCTACTGAAGCGACGCCACCGCTGCAGACCTTCCCGACAAATATACAGACAAGCTTACATTGGTTTTACAACAGAATGGTTATATAGTACATGCGTAACACGTCTTTCATGGCGTATTGAAACACAATATGTCTGCAGATGGGCTACCGGTAGCGACGACACCCGGTACAAACCCTAGCCCTCTCTAGAAAGGTCGGCCTGCGAACGACAACGAGCCTCGAGCACCAAGGGTGTTGGCAACTCCACTCCAGTAGGCCCCTGCGACTAGGCCATGGGCTATCGCGATAACGTTGCGTTCATCAGCGGGACAGCACGACCAAGGATCAGGGTCGAACTAGCAACAGTGGAGGTAGTACCCAAGTTCTCATTGCAGCATGCTGCAAACCACCGGCGGCTCGGTTCTCGATGGTGCTCGCGTGTCCAGCTTGCCGCCGACCGCAGAGTGGAGGCCGAGCGCCTCCACATGACGACAAGGCGGTGGCACCACCGGGATGACGTAGGCTTGTCGGCGCCTTTGGCAGCAGCGCCGCCGAGGTTCGGGGTGGTACTGTATAAAGCACACAGAAGGCTCTCGGATACACAATCGCTATTGTCGTCAAAGAGCTATCCAATCCTGCTATCCACATGGGATAGCGAGCTATCCGATATCGTTGTGGGTCATGGTTGTGCTTGCCATGTGCCTGAACGTTTTGAAATTCGGCGTGCGGGATCCTAATTAGGACGAGGCGGTTGGCGACTTTGCTTTTTGGCATTTCGAGTCGGACGAGCAGGACAAGAAGATGGTCGTGGAGGTCCAGCGCAAGCTCACGGTGCTCGGGTACCCGGGCGTCGGCAAGTCGTCGCTGACGACGTGCTTTGTCGAGAACCGGTTCGTGGAGAACTACGACCCGACGATCGAGAACACGTTCCACAAGACGATCCGCTTCAAGAACGCCCACTTTGTCACCGACATTGTCGACACCGCGGGCATGGTAGGACGCACGGTCGCCTCGCCGCCGCTTGATAGCAGCGTAGGACGAGTACTCGCATTTCTCGCAGGCCGCGTCCGTCGGCGTGCACGGCTACATCCTAGTCTACTCGATCACGTCGCGGACGTCGTTTGAGAAGCTCAAGCTCATCAACGAAAAGCTCATCAACATGCTGGGGTCGGAGCCGCCGCGCGTGCTCATTGGGAGCATGTCGGACCTCGACCGCAACCGCCAAGTGTCGACGGACGAGGCGCAGGCCATTGCGCGGGCGTGGGGCTGCCCGTTCACCGAGTGCTCGGCCAAGCAAAACGAAAACATCAGTACGTTCGGCTGCCTCTCTGACACGGCAATGCTGACTATGACGGCTGTAGACGAAGTCTTTACGTACTTGATCAAGGAGATCGAGCGCGACTCGGGGCTCCTTGCCGTCGACGGCGAGCCCAACTGCGTCATCTTGTAGGTTTGTAGGTCTGCGCTTTTTTTCTCAACACCACTGACTGTCCTCGGCTGCGTGTACATGTTGAAAGCTTAGTGTTGCGCCATGCGGCGGAAGAGCGCGTAGAGCGACGCGGTTATGTGCGGGATCACGAGATTCGAACCCAGGGCCGCCTGGAGCTTGGACGAGTCGAGCGCGACATTGGAGCGCGACTGGCACAAAGCGGCTTCGTCGGCCGCCCCAAAGTTGGTGTAGACATACGACTTGTCGATGTACTGGATGTACAAGTCGAGGAGCTCGTTGTGCGAGACGACGCCGGGGTTGGTAAAGTTGAAGACGCCGACGTTCCGCTGCTTGGCGAGCAGCACCACCGCCGGCAAGAGATCGTGCAGCACCGTGATCGAGTTGGGGATGTTGATGACCTCCGCATCTGCCATATAACCTTATAGCTCTATAGCGCAGTAGCGTACCTTGGGGTAGTGGAGTAGCTTGGTAAGGAGGCTTCGTTCGTGCAGGTCGTCCGAGAGCGGCATGCGGAAGCGCAGGACGCATACATTCGGGTACGATCGCAGCATCTACCATCATAGTTCCATCTTGCGAGAGCAGGAACATGCAAAGATGACCTCTTCCAGCATGCCCTTGGTCTTGGCGTAGAACGATCCGGTAAAGTTGCCGCGGTCGTCCTCGGTGAAGAGCTTGTCGCTGTGCATCGGGTGCGCGTCATCGTACGTAAAGATGCAGCCCGAGCCAATGACCGTGCAGTGGATCGGCGTGACGCGGCCGTCCTGCGACGCCTCGTGGCACACGTCGACGACGTTCAAGCAGCCGACCACGTTGGCCCTACATAGCAAACGCATGTGCGCGTAGGTCGAGAGATTTCATTGTGTGCACCGAATCGTCTCGGCTTGGTGCGTCTCGCACCAATCGACGTTGGGCCGGCCAGTGACGCCGGCGGCGTTGATGACATGCGTCGGCGCCAACGTGCGCACTTCGCTACGCTCGCGCTAAGCCAACATCCTTGGCCATCGATAGACGTACGCAGCGACAGCGGCGCGGTCCTCGAGTCGGGCGCGTCCCACGTCGCAGTGGTCGCGTTGGCTCGCGAGGAGTGCCATCAGCTTTTGGCCGATCCAGCCCGTGCCTCCGTACAGGAGGAAGCGGCGCTTTGGCGTCTACGCATACCAGCTGCATCATGCTACGTTCCTATGTCCGTCGTCTACGTGGGCAGTCGTCGGCGTCTCGGTCATCGTAGTGCAATCTCAAAATGGCCTGTATGGACGGCTGGATCGTTGGCCTCTTTGATTGGCTACTGTAATTTTGTCGCCGCTTTGGATTGGCTGGAATGCCTATCAGATTCGCAAGCAGATCGCAATTTCTGCGGTTACGACTCGAGCTAAGATCTGGTTTGACCGCATGCACTGTGGCGACAGAGCCGACGGGAGGCAGCATGCGTCCTCACATTGCGTAGCCAAGACACGCTGCCTGCCTGCTAGAGGCTGTGAAGCCGCCAGGATGACCCAAGAAGTACAGACACAGGATCGTACGACGTTACAATTTAGAAGTTGATCGGCTTGTCGTAGGCCGCGTTACAGGCCTCCTTGAAGGCTTCGCTCAAGGTCGGGTGGGCGTGGCACGTGCGGCCAATGTCTTCAGCCGACGCACCGTACTCGAGGCCGAGGACGCCCTCCGAGATCATTTCGCCGGCGTTGGACGCAATGATGTGGATACCGAGGATCTTGTCGTCGTCCTTGGCGGCGAGGATCTTGACAAAGCCGTCCGTCTCGCCGACCGTGCGGGCGCGCGAGTTGGCCATCATCGGGAACTTACCGACGTTGTAGGCCACGCCGGCAGCCTTGAGCTCCTCCTCCGTCTTGCCGACGGACGCGACTTCGGGGAACGTGTACACGACGCCCGGGATCGCGTTGTAGTTGACGTGGCCGTGGCCGCCGGCGATCGACTCGACGCACGAGATACCTTCCTCCTCGGCCTTGTGCGCAAGCATCGCGCCCTCAATGCAGTCACCGATGGCAAAGATGTTGTCGACGTTCGTCTTGAAGTTGGAGAGGTCGACCTGGATGCGGCCAAACTTGTCCGTCTGGATGCCCATCTCCTCGAGGCCGAGACCCTTGGTGAACGGGCGGCGGCCCGTCGCGACGAGGACCGTGTCGCACTCGATCGTCGTGGCCTCGCCACCGGCGGCGGGCTCGACCGTGAGCGTGACCTTGTCGCCCTCGACCTTGGAGGCCGTGACCTTCTGGCCGAGCTGGAAGTTCATGCCCTGCTTCTTGAGGAGCTTCTGGAATTCGCGGCCCGTCTCAAAGTCCATCGTGGGGCAGATCTTGTCAGCGTACTCGACGACCGTGATCTTGGCGCCGAGGCGGCCGTAGACCGAACCCATTTCAAGGCCAATGACACCGCCACCAATGACGACAAGGTGCTCCGGGATGCGCTTCAACGAGAGCGCGCCCGTCGAGTCGATGATCTTGCCAGCCTCGTTGTCGACCGGGACCGGCGGCAACGGCGTGACCTCGGAACCGGTGGCGATGAGGATGTTCTTGGTCGAGACGGTCTTGTTGCCACCGTCGTTGAGGGCAACGCTGACCTGGTTCTTGGCGACGATCTTGCCAAAACCCTTGATGTAGTCGATCTTGTTCTTCTTGAAGAGGCCCTCGATACCGCCCGTCAAGATCTTGACGCTCTTGTCCTTGGAGGCCATGAGCTTGGCAAAGTCGATGCGAAGGCCGTCAACTTCAATGCCAACGTTCTTGAAGTCGTGCTGGGCCGCATGGTACTTGTGCGTCGCGCTGAGGAGCGCCTTGGACGGGATGCAGCCGACGTTGAGGCAGGTGCCACCGAGCGTGCCACGCGACTCGACGCAGGCCGTCTTGAGACCGAGCTGCGCGGCCTTGATGGCGGCGACGTAGCCGCCGGGACCACCGCCGACGACGACGAGGTCGTAGTCCGAGCCGGTGCTAAAGGCGGCCGCGAACTTGGGGCGCAGGAACTTGCGGGCGCTGGAACGAACGGCGAGCATGCTCTCGTAAATGAACCAAATTACAAAGTGAATTCCCGAGGATTTTTTTTCCTGCCATCGAGAAAATTTGCATGTTTTTGATGCCTTCTTGCCAGTGTTTTTTTGCGCCTAGCTCCCTTTTCATACAAATATCGAGTGTGATGTGGATTTTGTGCATTTTTATGATGGGACGCGCCGTCCAAAATCCGCAATATTATTATGCAAATGGGCACTTCCCTCGCTTTAGCGGCGGCGTCATCGCCTGCCTCTTGCTGACCCCTCCTTGCGCGCTGTCTCAGGGCCCCACGTATTTTATCTCTTTTCAAACTTTTACATACAATGCCCAAGCTTCATTAAAATCAATTCATTAAAATACACGGGGCACGACCACCCTCGATCAAGTGCGGTGGTTGCCTCGCACTTGACTGGGACCTCCGATTCCCCTCCAATTATTGGCCCCGCTGCCCGTGATTGGTCCGAATGTGTTTCCAACAGTGTTTTAAACACGTTTGCGGTCGGCGGCGACATCAGCACGCTTCGCCAGGCACCAAGATGCCACACAGCGACGGTGAGGATGTGACCCGACCTGCCAACGCTGTGCAAGCGGTACCTCTCGCGTTTGGCGTTGGAAGCCGCATTGTAGGCGGCTATACCGGTCCGTGCAACGCGCACCGCGACAAGCGCAATTGCGTTGACGAGGTGGCAGTAGCCACCGCGCCACCGTCGCCGCGTCACGCACCACCATCGTACGATGGGTAGTGTGTCCGACGCATACTGTACCGAGTTCAAGGAACCGTGGGCTGTCCAAGATTCGAGTGTTGATGGCACAAAGCCACGGTGCATCGCATGGTCGAAAGCTTGCTTTGCCACTGGGTGCAATGACATTGGATGGCAGAGGTTATCTGCATCGCCGCGGAGCTACTGCTGTCGTCGACGGTATACTGCGGCCACGCCACGACGTCACGCCTCTCGGCACCTCTGGCGAACCGTGCCGAATGTCCCGCCGCAGCGCTGCGTTTCGTTTTAAACCATTCCACATTGGTGTTGACAACATGTTTTAAACAGCACCAATAGATTGGTTCGGTTGGCGAGTTGAACACATCACACAGCACCGCATCGAGCCATGTCGAGCGACGAGAGCGACTACAGCAGCAGCGACGACGAGACCGAGAAGGCCTTCTTCAAGCCCAAGCCCAAGCAGGTCAAAGAGGCCGTGCTAGCGGCATCAGACTCGGAGGCCAGCGACTCGGACGACGACGACGAGGATGCCACCGCCGTTCAGGACACTGAGAGGTAGTCCCTCCATTTTACGCCATCGTGGCTCACGCCGCCGTAGCGCTGCGCAGGACGACCATGCGAGCGAGCTCAAGCAAGCTGCCAAGGAGAAGACCAAGGCAACGGTGTACGTCGAGGGCATCTCGTACGACGCCGACGAGAGCGCGCTCGTGTCGCACTTTTCGGCCTGCGGCGCAGTCAAGGAAGTGCGCATGCCCCGGTACGCCACACGCTTCTTCGCCTATAGTGCTGATGGAGATGCATTAGGTATCAGGACTCGGGCAAGCCGCGTGGGTACGCGCACATCGTCTTCGACTCGGACAAGGCCGCCAAGAAGGCGCTGGCCATGGACGGCCAGTACATGATGAAGCGGTACTACTCGCATGCGAAGGCGGTCGAGGACTCATGCAGCGTGCATGTAGCTACTTAAGCGTCCGCCCCGCCGAGACGCCTCGCACGCTCGAAGCGGTCATGACCAAGTCCAAGTCGACAAAGGCCATCAAGGGCTGCCGGACGGTCTTTGTCAAGCAGCTGCCGTACGAGATCACGGACGCCGAAGTCAAGGAGGCCTTCGAGTACACACTTCGTGCTAGCCTCGCGCAACTCAAAAACCATTTCTCCATAGGTCCTGCGGCACGATCATTAGCGTGCGTCTGCCCGTGTGGAACCACACGAAAAATTCAAAGGGATTTGGGTACGTTGAGTTTGAGACCGAAGCCGAAGCCGTCGCCGCCACGAAGAAGAGTGGCATGAAGGTGCAGTCCTTTGCTGCCATGTGATCGGTCGCAGCTGACGTGCACGTGTTGTACAGGTTGGCAACCGTATGGTGCTCGTCGAGTTGGACACGGGCGCGCCCAAGGCCAGCTTCCGCACGACGACGGGGCAGTACTGGAACAAGGTGGAGGAAGGCAAGGCGAGCCTTGCCAAGCGCATGTCGGACAAGGGCAAGAAGCGCAACCAAGCGGATGCAGCCAAGCCGACCAAGAAGAAGCTGCGGTTGTAGATATAGAGCACTGGTATGCAAGCTACCCAGATCCAACTTTGAACTCGTGCGTACTCTTCTCTTGCGCAAAGCTACTCGTGCGGGTAGAGATGGCGCTCGTGCATAGCGCGCTTCAAGATGACGCACGGCTCGTCACGAGCGTTTGCAGCCACAAATTCCTCCGTGTCACGTGGCAGCGCAGGTGCGCGGCGATCGGTCCCACACTGCATCGCTCCCAAGTCGCGTCTTGTCTAATCCCACGCGTCTTTATAGCCGGCCACCTCTGTGTCCCCGCCAAGCGTCCACCGAGGCGTGCACACGGGGCTTGGAGCGATGCATACTTGAGGCGTTGAGGTGCGTGCGCCTAGCGCACTGGTGTGGCCTGTCTACACAGTCATGTTGAAGTGTGGGACGCGCCAGTGCTCAGTATGTCGTCGTCGTCCTACTCCATCGCACTTGGTGAGATGCAGACGTGGCGGAGAGCCACGCAGTGCGCCTGGCGCGGTCACCGCCTGCGCATCATGCATGATGAGTCCCTTGTCACGTCCTGGTGCCTGCGGCGAGCGCCGCGAGTAGCCAATCACAAGGTGCGGTGATTCCATTTGCACCAATCGCAGCGCAGGTTGGACAGAAGGACACCAGTTTGGGTTGGCGCTCATTGACGGCGCCTGATTCAGCAGCTGGAGTAGCAATAAAACACAAGGTACACCGGGAGACGACGACGACGACGACGATGCTCCTCCTCCTCTCTACACAAAATGGGTAGTACAGCTGTCACTTTTCAATTTTCCAGCAATGGAGCCGAATCCGAGCCTCTGCAAGTACCCGAACAAGCCGTGCATGAACGCGCGGTCGAGCAAGAAGAACGGGTCGCTGCACAACCTGTGCGAATACCACCGCGAAAAGGCCAACGCGATGCAACAGCTCTACGTGCTCAAGCGCAAGTCGCTCGACCAGCGGTCGCCGTCGACGCGGCCCAAAGACGTGCTGGCATACTGTGAGCTCATTGAGAAGGCCAAGGTCCTCCAGCGCTCGGCGAGCCTCGACCTCGAGCCCATAGCCTTTGCTGCGAACGGCGCAACGGAAGAGCTGCCACCGCTCTCCCAGATCGACTTTGACATTCTCCTTACGTCCATGGAACTCACGGAAGACTCGGCCGAGTTTGAAATGCTCGGGTCGCCGAGTACGTGGTCCTCCCACTAGCCGTCGTCGTCGTCGCTGTCCGTGCCCTTTTTGCTCTATTCGATCTCCACGTTTGCTAATTTATTCCTGCCCACGTCTGACATGTCTCCTGCACTGTGTTGGTCGTGGTGGAGATGAACGACCAAGTTCAAGCTCGAGTGTATGTGGTGACAGTGTATGGACCTCGCGCAGACCCCTACACGTACTAGGAGGTAGCCCCCGCGCCGAGCTTCCCGTCCAGAGCCGAACGAAATGGCGACGACGATATACATTGCATCATGCCACTCTTGAGCACATGTGTTGCGAGATGCGGGAGGGCTGTTTACCAAACGTTCCCTGCACCACTGCGTCTGCTGTTGAGGATGTGCTGCTCGAGTAGCCCACTTGGGAACGACGCAGAGACGACGACTTGGCCGGTTCAACTTCCAGCATGTACAGGGCACCGCCACGCAGTATGATGATGACGCCCCAAGATCGACAAAGCCGCAGCGAACGAGCGTAGGACGGGACGGCGACGCGCCGCCATGCGCACCCATGATCTGCACAAGCTGTCGTGTCATTGACAGACTGTACAGAGAAACGCGCCACGCCGGACTTTGCAGTTGCATACAAACTTCAAGTGTGTTGGCGCCGCGTCTTTATTCGAATGGCTGAACGCACGCATCTTTAGCTGGCATTTTACCCGCACGATCAAGGCCCCCGATGCCCGAGCCTTTTCAACGTCGTGCACGTCGTTGGGAAAACCTATCGACCGATGACATGCCTCGTGGGAGCGACGACGACTGTTACCGGTATGCTCCACGGCGCAGCCGTATGGCGCGTGCTTGCTACTTGCGGCTGCATACCCAAGGCATTAGTAGCTCATCACGAGTGTCCACTACGTCCCGCGGCATGGACTGTCGATGCACTACGGTCTTGAATGCGAGTGCAGTAGAGAGGTGACGCTACAAGGAGACATGCCTCATGGCGCTGCTTGCGCGATCGGGCTGCCTGTTTTATGCGTGCAAATTTTTGTTCGGTGAGGAAGCGCGCGTGCCTGACGGCGCTGTACAGAGGCAGAAGTGCGTGCATTCACCGCGCGCAGACAGACGCATGGACCCAAGTGACGCAGCGCTTACATCATACACCTTCAAGGTCTGCATGTTCCACCTGGTTGCAGTCGGCGGGTGGCTAAGGAGGCGTGAAAAAAGTCGAAGGACGCACTTTAGCGGGATCCACCAAACCCACAGCCAGTGACCGAAAGAAGGATTCCGCGGTCCAGAATGAGCCCGCCGACGAGCGCATGGGTCCGCCACGTGGATGAAGACTCGAACAAGGCGTACTACTTCAACGAGACGACGGGCGAGACGACGTGGGATGAGCCCAAGGACTTTGCGGCGAAAGCTGGCGGCGACGGCGAGAGCGGGAAGAAGCGCAAGGCCGAGGCCATCGAGGACGACGATGGCTGCCTCTGGGTCAAGTACATTGACCCGACGACCCAGAAGCCATACTACTCGGACATGAACTCGGGCAAGACGCAGTGGGAGGCGCCGACGTTCTACACGTCCGACCAAGGCGAAGACGACGACGAAGAAGAGGACGAAAACATCGAGGAAGAGTACGCCTTTGGCGCGATCGCGGATGCGCCCAAGCCGACGCCCGTCGCTGATGAGAAGGCACCCGACTACTACCGGTACATCGACGCGACGTCCAACAAGCCGTACTTCTTCAACGTGCACACCAAGGAAACGACGTGGGAAGAGCCCGTCGACGGTGTGATCAAGGACGGGTCCGCGATTGCGAGCACCGAGGTCGTCTCGGGCAGCGCCAAGTACCAAGAATGGATGAACAAGGCAGCGGCCGCTGCTGCCAACTCGTCGGCGGCCAAGGCGCAGTCGGCGGCGACGGCAACCGCACCGACGACGTCGGCGCCAGTGGCGAGTGCAAACGACCCGGTCAACCGCCTCAACTCGATCCTTGGCAACGTCGGGGCGTCGGGCAACACGGCGCGCTGGCAGCAGCACTACGATACCAACACGCAGCGCTACTACTACCACGACTCGGAGACGGGCACGACGCAGTGGGAGGTCCCGACCGAAGGCGGCATCGCGGCCGGCGTATGTGGTATTACGTTCGCATATGATGTGCACTCACACGCTTGCTGTAGAACGCGGACTGGGTCCCGGTGGATGCGCAAGCGGCGGCGGCGAACGCGTCGATTGCGTCGCGTGTGGGGTATGACTACTCGTCGACGGCCGGCATGAGCCTCGTGAGCGGGCGGTTTGCGAGCGCGGGCCTCGACAACGACTACTGGGCCAAGGCCGGCGTACCGAGCGACAAGGCCGGGCGCCAAATGAGCAACTTCTTCGACATGACGGCCTTTGAGGCCAACCGTGCGGAGGCCAAGCGCATGAAGGAAGCGCTCCAGAAGAAGAACGTCGACTGGAAGAAGGTCAACGCGGAGAAGAAGCGCAAGCGCCACCGCATCCGCAACAAGTGGATGTACGAAGACTAGGCGCTTGTCCCGACACAATCGCTGATATGTAATGCCATTGAATACCACCGCTCCTCCCTTGCAGCTACATGACCAAGCGTTGTTTTGCCTCCATGCTTGTGCTCGTGGCTGACCGTCCATGGAACCATGCATGCTGCTGCGCCAGCATCCGACGCACCGCGTTGCCGGAATCACTTCTGCTCGCTCGTCGTGCCGAGATCATCATCGTCAACGGCGCGCTCTCTGCGCAATGGAGCTCTCTACCACACCGATCGTCTGGCGCTTCCTGAGCGCGCTCGCTCGTCCTCGCCAGACGTCGCGCATGCCACAAGGTACACTGCGATCCGTGCAAAGATCGCGGCCCTGAAGAGCCGGGCTAAAGCCACGTTCGTTGGTCGTTCCATTCGTCGATGGCCACTTGGCCTGCGAGCGAGGAGCCTTTCATGAGGCTCATACGGTCGCTGCCAAGGCGCTGGCATGGCCATAGCCATGGCCATGACCAGGCGAGGTCTGCCTGCGAGCGCGACGACGCCGGCCGCCACGTCGGAAATCTGATGGCGTTCGACGCTGCGAGTAATATAAAATGGCGTATCCTGTGTAACGGCGGTGCAATAATATTCAATAATTTTATTCGCTTGGGAGAGGGCCAGTCGCGGAGATCACGATGGGCGTCCAGAGCCTCCTCCATGTTGCGCTGCTCAAGATGCTCGTGCACTCGCTGCGCTACGGCCACGTCGAGGGCGTGCGCTTGGCCATCGAGAAGGGCGTCAACCTCAAGCACATTGACAAGCGTGGACGCAACCTGCTCATGTACACGGCGCGCATGCGACGTCTCTCATGCCAAGTATGCCTGTAGGCTGGCCATCAAGCAGGACACGGACACGCGCCTGCGCATCTCGGTGATCCTCGCCGACGCTGGCTGCGACATCAACCACACGGACGCCCGCGGCTGGAGCTGCCTGCATTACGCCTGGTACGTCGGTCTGCATATCTCGCGGCTCAGCATGGCGTAGCGCCGGCGGCGCGATCGACGTCGTGCACGAACTGCTCCGCCGAGGCGTGCACGTCGAGTACAACATCTTTGGCTTTGGCGCTTCCGACCTTTCATTCCCGCGGGTCCAAAAGGCGCGCTCTCTCCTCCAGCACACGGAGATGTTGTCGCACGAGACCGCCGTCCGCGTCTGCTGGGGCATCGTCGATAAGCACATGGCCGACCGCGGCTACACGCTCGAGATCCCGGCGCCAACGCACGAGTTCAAAAAGCCGCTCAAGGTCATGTTCCACGCGCCTCCCGACCACAGCCATTTGGACCGGATCCGGGTAGTCGACTTGCAGTCGTCCGTGCCTGTGTGGGAACAGACGTCGCGCACGATCCCCGTGCCGCCAGGTACAACGACGACAACGATGTATGTACCGCTGCAAGCGCCTTGATAGGCCACGTCGGGTGCATCACGCTCGACGCGGAAGTGCTGGATGTGCCATCGATGTACCGTATCTACTACGAGCAGTACCGCCCGACGCCGGTGGCCTTGTCGACAGAAGCGATGCGCGCTCTGGAAGACACACTGTGCGTCAAGGACCTCGACTCTGGCCAAACAGTCTCGGTCAAGAGCGTCAATGACCTCGTCCTGCGCCAGCGGTGCGCTGCCCGACGCCAAGCATTCGACTGATTCCAAGTGACATGTAGAGGCAACAACCAAGCCGTCTCGGACAACCAAGACCCGACCGAAGACTCGCGTGCGCTGGAGCTAAGCACGCTCGAGTCGTGCTCGTCGGCAAGCGACGACTGGGAGACGAGTTCGGTCTCGAGCGAGGTCGTGCCACCGGCGGTCGTCGCGGCCACAGGCGCCCACCGGTTTGCCGCCATGGCCACATTGAGCCTTGTCCGGCTTGAGCCGCCGAAGCCCCAGCGAAAGACCGAGTCGTTGTATGACATTGTGGTGACGACGCCGGGTCAAATTGGCTTGTCTCTGGAAGGCGTCGCTGACGCCAAGGGCCAGCGCGTCAAGATCGTCGTTGTCGCGCTCTCACCGGCGTTCCAGTCGGCGTTTCCAGGCGTCAACGTCGGCGACTGCCTCGTCGGCATCAATAACCACACACACGTCGAGTACGCTGGCATGCAGCACACGCTGTGGGCCCTCACGGACGCGACGCGCCCACTCACGCTTCGCTTTCGCCAAGAGTCCAAGGACCGACCCCGGCTGTTTCGAAGTCTCTACCGGAAACGCTCGTCCGTGTCGTCCGTCTAAGTGTTTACATATCATTTATGGTCTTTTCGGTTGGGATGTTGCGACAACTGACGGGGCAGCGTTGACTGCAGGCTTCTGCCCACGGCGTACCGTCGACTTGCGGCTCTATAGCAGCGGAAACACGAGCTACTATGTACACTACCGTGCGCATCGACGATCTACTAAATGCATGGCACGATTCTCCAGTACCTCAAAGTGCAATGTGGCGAGGACGCGTCATGTTAGCTCCGTGGACGTAAGTAAATTCATCTTGCAGTGGCCCACACGGAACATCAAGAGCATGGCAGCCACTTGGACCTGTTATTGTGACGCGCCTAGTGCTGGTGGTTTATTTTTGTACGAATTTCGTAACAACTCGACAACCTTCGGCGACAAAACACGTTGTTTCACAAATTTCGTGTATACTATGTATGAATTGACACATTGACAAGGGCAAATAATCTTGTGTGTAGGGACTAGGTTGACACAAGACGCACCGGAAACGACGCGGTGCTCGGGGCCAACCAATCGCCTTGCCGTGCGACCGAGAGAGCGACCGTGTCGTCACCGGTCGACGTGGCGGAGGCCACATACAAGATGTCGCGAAGCGCAAGGTTGAGGTCCGGCACCGCGCCTTGCAGCGTCAGCATCTGGCTTGGCACACCGTTGGAGCCGACGACAAACGTGACACGGGTTGCGGTCGTGGCGATGACAATTTGGCCAAAAGATACCGACATCGACACGGTCGCCAGCGCTGTCGACTGGTCGACGTCCACGAGGTAGACGGATTGCGAGCGGGCAAGCGGCACAAATGGCTGCTTGCCGTTCCACACGGAAGCCCACGCCAGTTGCGGACTCCTCCCCGGGTAAAAGAGCGTCGACTGCGCGAGTCCAAATGCCGGTCGCGGCATCGCTTGCAGCGCCGCGTCGTCGATCGCCACCGGTGCCGTGACCCATTTGGTCCCGCCGATCGAACCGTCGGATGCATACAGCGTCCTTTGACCGTCGGCGGTGGTGGCGGCAAAGTACAAAGCCGGCGACACCGACAGCGTGTTGCGAAGGCCCGCCGACGCCACGGTGAAGTACTGCGGCGACGACGACGTTGCCCCAGGTACGAGATCGACGAGCATATTTGCGCTATTGCCGTCCGTGACCCAGAGCTCGGTGCCGTGGACACCGTCGTTGGCTGCGAAATAGACACTAGTGCCAAAACGAGTGAGCATCGACGGCAGGGATCCGGTCGGGCCCAAGTAAATGTCCAGCAGCAGCATCGTGCTCACGCCGTTGGTTTTCCAAAGCTCGGGGCCGTGAACACCGTCGTCGGCTTGGAAGAGAAGCCAGTTGGGCAACGCCACAAGCGACGTCGGTGATGACGCGCAGACGCCGGTGCAGATGTCGTGCACAAGAAGCGCGTTGGTCCCGTCAAACGTCCACAATTCGGCGCCAAAGACGTCCGAGTCGGCGGTAAAGAACAAGGCGCCGCCGTACACGGTGAGACACCGCGGGTGGCTGCTGCGACTCCCCCGTACGATATCAGATACGATCGTTGCTCGCGTGCCGTCAAACGTGTAGAGCTCCGCGCCGAGGTCGGACGTCGACGCCTGGAAGTAGAGCTGACCGTTGTACTCGGTGAGGTACGTAGGGTTGGCGCTGTCCGAACCGATCGCAATGTCCGTGACGCGCGATGTCACGACACCGTCGGTGCGCCAGAGTTCGCGCCCACGCGTCGGTGTCGACGGCGTTGCTACGCATACTATTCCGGCAAAATTGGTCGTCGACGCATCGAATTCAATGCGGAACGAGTCGCGCTGGCCCGCGTGCTTGCAGGCGCCCGTGGTCTACATCACGATATTTTGCATCATTTCCTTCACCGAGAAAACAGTAGGGCGTACCCCCGAGTCGGCAAACCAAAAGCAGTGGCGGGTGCGACCCCCGTAGGTGTACCCGTCCCAGCCGCATTGGTCATAGTACGTCAATGGCTCGGCCAGCGATCCATTCGCACCTTGCGTGCCGACGAAGAGTGCTTGGCCTTGCGCTGTGGTCGCCCACGCATAACCGGTTGGACAGTCGTACACCTATTCCCCACCGGTTGTAGTCGGTTACATGTTGGCATTTGGCGCGTACCGCGGTGGGGTGCCACGTGTTGGCATCGGCGACGACAAAGGCAACGGTCGGTGACACGGAGCTGCGACGGAGGCCTCCGCAGGTGTCAGTGTGCGACGGCGGCAGGCGCCACGACGTGTCGATGCCATCGGCGGCAAAGTAGAGGTTGCCGTCGACCGAGAAGACGACCATTTCGGTGGGGTTGCCGCTCAATGGCCCGGGGTAGAGATCCGCGAGCAGTGTCGTGACCCCACCCGACGTCTGCATGAGCTCGGTGCCGGCGGCTGGCGTCGTCGCCTGAAACACAAGCCGCCCCTGGAACGTCGCAAAGTGCGTGGGGGACACAACCTCTGCGCTCGCCTCGGCACTCCGCCACGTCGTGCTCACGTCGGTAGCATTAGCTTTCGTGTCGGGCTGCACCATGGAGCTTTGAAAGAGCGTGAACGACGGCGGCGGGAGATGCAATGCAGTGATGGTCGTCGGGAGGTAGACGTTGCCGAGACGCGTCGTCGCATTGCGCATCGCCACCGGCGGTTCGTCCGGCACAAGGATCTGCACCGGCGTCGCCACGGCTTGCGTCGTCACCGTAAACGTCGCGCTCGTCATAAGCGTCGTGCCGTCCGAGACGTTGAGCACGATGAGGGACCGTCCGACAAAGTAGGGCGCCGGCGTAAAGGCCACGTCGGCGAGTGCGATGTTGACGTCCTCCACCGTGCCTTGAAAGGAGAGGAGCGCGCTGCCGGTGGCGTGAAACCACATGGTGCGCGGCGCAAGAGGCATAGCGACGCTGCCGCTCGAGCACTGCACCGAAACGATCAATGTCGTTGCGTCGACATCGGTCACACCGATGGGACCCAAGGCGACGACGGTATCCTCGTCGACGACGACAGCAGCGTCCAGCAAACCCGGTGCGACCCAGGAAGGCAGGTCGAGCTGCGGGGCGTCGTTGACGGACGCCACGTTCACCAGTAGCACGATGCTGCTCGATGACGCACAGGCACTGCTGCGGATCGCGAGCGTCACGCGGTCGTACGTGATGCCGCCACCACTGTCAGAGGTCCAGTCAGCAGGAGAAAGGTACATCAGGCCGCGCAGTGCTGCATTCAGGTCGTCGACCGTGCCTGCGATCGTCGCCGTCGAGTAATAGAGATGCCCGACGCCGTCGTTTGTCGATGACGCTGTCACATGCAGGCCTGCGTGCGTCGCCAGTAGGACGCCGCCGACCGCCACCGAGATGGACAGCGTCAAGACGCGATCGACGTCCATGACACTGGCGTCGACGTCCTGAAGACGCAACGCGCCGGAAAGCAACAACGGTGTATCTTCGGGCGTCGAAAAGAGCGCCGGCGGCGTCGATGCCCACGTCGGAGGATCGCACACGGACGTTATGACAACCGCCATCGTCGCCGATGCTTGCTGCGGACCGCCCGTGCCCGTGTTGCCGAGATCATTTGCCGTCACCACGATGCTGTCTTGACCAAAGTAGTTGAGGGCACCGACGTACGTGGCACGCTGGAGCGCATAGTTGATGAGCTCCAACGGCCCTTGGACGTGCAAGAGGCCGGGCTCCTCCTCGAGAATGTCGAGACCGGCGGTGCTCGTGTCAAGCTGAAAGTGCCCATGCTCACACGCTAAGGTCACCTGCACCTCACTGCCAAAGGTGTCGGCAGCGTCATCGTCCGTCACCACAAGGCCGTGCAGCGTGTACGGTGTGTCTTCATCGATCGCAATACTCAGTGCCGGGAGCGTAATGACGGGCGCCGCGTTTCGAATCGACGTGACCCGCACAAAGAGTCGCGTCTGAACGACGTTGGGGCCGCCGGCGCCAGAATTGCCCAAGTCGTCGATCGTCGCGACGACCCGCGGTTGCACCGTCGCCACCTCTGCCCCCGTGTACGCCGCCAAGTCGAGTTCAAACTGCAGCGACGACATCGCGAGGTTGAGCTGCGTCTGGGTGCCCCGCACAACGATATACGAACTCTGGGCCGCGGCACCGACAACAAGCGCAATCGAGGCATGCGGGTTGAGCGTCAACTGCCCAAAGGTGGCTTCCAGTGTCAGCTCGAGTACCTGGTCGAGCGCATCCGGATCGATGAAAGATAGGTGGTCGAGCGCTACACTTTGCTGCAGTACCGACTTGTCGAGCACAAACGTTTGCTCCGAGAGGCTCCATACCGGCGGATTGTTGACGGGGAGCACCGAGATGGCGACGATACGCTGCCCGGGGAGACTGAATGCACCCGGCATGGCCTCGTCGTAGGCTGTCGCGCTCACAGTCAGCTGGTCGGCGCCGTTGTAGTACGTCGCTGGTGCATACACGAGCGTTGCCAGTGCTGCGTTGACTCGGGCGTACGTGCCAACGAGTTGAAGTACCGTCGGCGTTGACGACGTGCGTTGGACACCGATGGTGACACCGACGCTCAAGCCACCGTGCGCGACGCGTAGCGTCGCCGTGACGACGTTGGTTGCAACGGCGTCGACGCACGAGAGCGACAAATTGGCGATGGGCAACACGGCACCTTCCATCGTGTAAAGCAGTGTCGACGGTGCGACCGCCGGTGTCGCGGTCCCAAACGCTACCGTGGGTATTGAGATGCGCACCGTGTCAGGCGCCGGCGCCACGTAGATCGTGACTTGCCAGTACGAATCGAGTCCGCCAACGTCGGTGATGCGCAAATGCAGAGTGTCGTAGCTGTCGCCCACTGCGCTGTTCCAGTGACGCAGTGGGTTGTACGTGAGCGTTGATAGCGCCGCGTTGACCATCGAGAGCGACCCGTTCAGCACGAGCGTCGTGTCGCCATTGCCGGTGCCAGCGACGATGGTGGCGTTGTGTGCCACGGAGATCGCACCGACGTCCAAGGTGAGCGCGACCGAGACGTTGTCGTTGTCCGCGTCGACGGCGTAAAACCCAGGAAGTAAAAGCGCCTCGTCTTCAATCGTGTCGTAGTAGTCGGCACCGAGGACGATGTACGGGACGTCGTTGACCGGTGTGACAACGACGGGCATGGTGGCCGTCGACTCGAGCCCCGAAATCGCGAGCGGTTGAAGAACCGAGACAACAAGAACCATCGCGTCGGTTCCGTAATAGTTGTTCTGGCCTTGGTACGACAATTGGGACAGCGCGCGGTTGACGGAGGGGACATTGCCCGAGAGATGCCACGTGCTCGGTGCCGTCGCTGCTGCCCAGGCGACACCGCTTGTCGGCGGCAGCGATACGGTGCCGTGCGCAACTGAGATCGCTACGAGTACAGTACACTCCTCGCAGTAGCTGCCATCCATGCAAAGACAGTCGACCGCCCGGATCGAGAGACCGGAAACGATGCGTGGCACGTCTTCCGGCACCATCAGAGTCGGTACCGTCGACAGCAACGGGGAGAGGTTGTCGGCCGTGTGTGTGCCTGGTATAGTTGTGGCTTGGGCGACAAGTAGCACGGGCGGGTCGGGCGTTGGCTGAACAAATATGATCGCAGATGCCGTGTCGGTCAGGGCAGTTGCAATGTCCGACCACGTAAACGTTAACATCGCGAGCGGCGGCGCGTCACGCCACGGCGCCGATGCCGTCAACTGCGCTTTGCTGTTCCAGTTGAGCGGCGCGCGGTACACCATTGTCTGAAGTGCCGTATTGAGATGGGACACGGCACCTCGAAGCACCCAATAGCCCGATAACCCAAGCGACCCGTCGTGCAGTACTTGTACGTTCTCGGAGGCATGCAGTCGGACGCTCCCGATGGACGTATTGAGGCTCAGTTGCACCACTGGCTGTGCCGTTGGTGGTGCCGGTGCCACCGACGTGGTTGTCGAGATTAGGGGAAAGACCATCGTACTACCGAGGTTGCCGATTTGAAACGTCGTTGGGTTGATTGCCAGTGCAGTCGTCGTGCTCCAGAGCGGTTTGGTGCCAATCGCCGAGCCGTCCGAGCCGTACCAGAGGCATGTCGATGCCACCGTGGTGGAGCAAAACACAAGCGTTGAGATGGCCGCACCCCCGCGCGTCTGCGTCTGCACCGAGAGATATGACGGACTTGAACTCGTGACACCGGGGGCAATGTCCAATAGCAGCATCGTGCCGCCGGCTGTGCCATCCGACACGTACAGCTCGACACCGGTCGCCGTACTCCCAAGAGCTTGAAAATAGACTTTGGCTTTGTAGCATGTCACGTACTTTGGATCACTGCCGGTGCTGCCCGGAAGCAGATCGGTCACGAGCGCCGCCTGGACGCCGTTGAATGTATAGAGTTCTCGTCCGTGGACGCCGTCGTCGGCCGCAAAAAACAGTTGCGAACCGCACGCTGTCAACCCCGTTGGATGGGACGAGAGCGCGCCGGTGTTAATGTCGGCGGCGACGTTGGTGGCCCATGGACTCGCACCCGAGACCGACGTCACCCAGAGCTCACGGCCGGTCGTCGGCGTCGTCGCTGCAAAGTAGACTTGGCCCGCAAAGCTCGTAAATCCGTCGGGAAACGAGCTACCAATGCCAGGAGAGAGATCTTGGTCGTAGATGGTCGTGCCGTCATAGCGATAGAGCTCCGACCCGGACGCAAGCGTCGACGCCTGGAAGAACAGAAACCGCGAGCTTATCGGTGTCAGCGCGGTGGGGTGCGTCAACGCCGCGTTGACCTTTTGCGTTGTCGTACCGTCGGTTTGCCACAACTGCGACGGCAGTGGCGTCGTTGCCGGTGACGCCATGCACACGATGCCAGCAAATTGTGCTGTTGCCGTCGAGTACTCGACTGGATAGTCGACCCGACGGCCAGCATGCTTCATGCCGCCCGTGGCGCTCGAGTCGGCAAAGCGAAAGGACTTGCGCGTTGCGCCCAGGAACGTATAGCCGTCCCAGCCGCATTCGTTCCAGTAGACATAGTCGACGGCAACCGCCGACGTGTTGAAGACACTGGTCGCATCCGCCGTCATCATCCAGGTGTACCCGATGGGGCAGTCGTACACCCGCGCCGGCGACCACACAGTTGTCTTGGTGACAACGAAAAGCACATTTGGGAACGACGGACTGGACCGCGCTGCGCTGCAGCCGTACGTCGTCACCGGCAGTTGCCACGAGAGGTCGAGACCCGATGCACCAAAGAGCACGAGGCCGTTGAACGTAGCCAGCGACGTCGGCGTCGCACTTTCGTAGCCAGGATAAATGTCCGCGACGAGCCAGGACCGGGTACCGTCCGAGCCAAACAGCTCGCGTCCTGCCACCGGGTCGTCGGCCGCGTAGTAGAGGATGTTACCAAGTGTTGAGAACCACTGTGGGTTACTGCCAGAGCTGGGTACTTGGCTATAACGCCAGTCGTCGCGTTGGCCCCATGCACCACTGGCCGTGTCCGGTCGCAGCACTTCGCTTCGAAACAGAGTCGATGCGGCTGTCGTTGCGTACTGCGCCGGTGTCCACGATTCGACCTCGAGTTGAATGTACCGTAGCGACAGCGATCGATCTTCGACCGCCTTGTAGACACTGGAGCGAACAGCGAGCGATGGCAGCGTCACGACCGGTGTGACCGTAATGGCCAAACGTCGCACGTGCTCGAGGAAGCTCGTGGTGCCGCGCACGATGATCGTTACTGTGGCGACGCCGGTGTACCCCTTGGGCGGCGTGTAGGTCATGGCTTGCAAAGCGCGGTTGCCGTTGGCGATCGGCGCTAAAAACAGTAGCATCGTCGGTGTCGACGTCACGACGATCGTTTGCATCAAGTTCAAGCACTTGGCACTGCCGACCGTCGTTGCAATTTGAAACATCCACGACTGCGCACTGTCGTCGTAGTCTTCGACCCAAGCGCCGGGAAGAAAGAGCATTGTGTCTTGGTCCATTGTCAAAGCGACAGGCGGCAAGGCCCCGGTTGCCACCGCACCTACATACCGTCGTCATGCCCCGTACTCTCACAGGAATTATGTACCGTCGTCCGAGCCGTTGATGTGGATGTACGGAGCGTCGGGGACGGGCCACACGGCGAAGCGAAACACTTGGGGTGGGGCGTCGTCGAGCGCCACCGTCAGTTGTTCGACGCCGTTGAAATGCATCGGCGCTGCGTAGACGACGTTGGACATCACGGACGGTAGGCGCGCAACGGCCGTCGTCACATTCAGTTGCGACGTCGCGTCGCTGTCACGGTAGCGCAGTGTACCCACTTTTGTCGCCAGTGTCAGCGAGACGAGCGAATACGGCGGTCGACACGTCGTCAAGGCCAACGCTTGCAGCGTCAGAGGCATATCCTCGAGCGCGTGGCAGCCGTGAAACGTAACGATCATGTGGCGGCGCGTCGGCGGTCGCACTGTGATTGTTTGAGGCGCCGGCGACGTCCACGACAAGCTCGACACGCCATCGGACGTCGACCAGTAGAGCTCCAGCGTCCCAAACCACGTCGCGTCCGGCGTGTACAACAGTTGACGGAGCATCGGGTTCAAATACCGAGGTCGTCCTTGGAGCATGAGGTCGAGGCCAGCGTGGCGCTGCAGCACCGTGTCCGAACGCGATTGCGTACTTGTATCTGACGCGAGCCGCAGTGTGCCGTAGCTTGCAGCGACGGTTGAACGCACAACGGCCGACGCTCCGAGGCCGGTCAAACCTGTGCCATCGACCACAATCGGCGCTATGTCTGTCTCGAAGAGTGACTCGTGGCAGCGAGCCAAGAAGACGACCGAGAATGTTCGACCAGACTCTAGCCCGACGTCCGAGTCTCGCACAAGCAGGCGGCCCCGCCCGTTGCAAGAGATGGTCGGCAGTTGTCCAAGCGCAGACGCCACGGTACTGGACGACGCATCATATGGAATCGGTGCCGATGTCTCGTTGCGATACGACAGCACGAACGTTCCACCAAGCGCATTGGCCGCCGTCACCGTCGACACGACAACGTCAGCAACCCGTAGCCCGCCCGAGGTCGACACGACGCTCAACGGAGGCAGCGACGCGGGGCTATTGTAGAGGGTAATGGACCACGTGTAGCCGCCGTTAGCCACGGGGCCGGTTCGTTGAATGCGGCAGCCAACACCGGGCAGCATCGTCGCGAGTGCCGCCTGCAGCGACTGCCCTGGGCGACCACCAAGGCTTGTGTCGATGCCTTCGTCGGCGATCATCGCGACGGCGTTGTACTGCACCGGTGTCGACGCTCGCAGTGTGCCGTTGGGAAACGCTACTTGGAGAGAGAAGTCGCCCGTGACACGCGACGCGGAGGAAACGACCGCGATCTGCAGCACGGGGTTGACGTGCTGCGCCGACAGCACCACGTCGTATACATCGGGGGTTCCGTAGCCGTCTTGCAATGACGTTATATGCACTGTTGCCGCGCTGCCATAGATTCGATTGCCGGCGCCCAGAAGCGGTGCAGGCTGCGGTTGCAACTGTGCGGTGTTGGCACTTAGCACTGGGAGATCGTACGCAGCGTCGAGAAACGTGATTGTCCACGCGAACCCGCCGCTCGTGTCGGGTCGTCGCGTTCGTGTGACGGCAACACGGTGCAGCAGCGGATGAGCTTCGAGCGCCAGCTGCATGTCGAGCGCAGAGGCCGACGCAGCAACCGGAGCTGTCGGGATGCCTTGAAACAGGAGCTCGAACGACCCCGCGATGTGCGATAGGAGCGCACTCGGTTGAACGCTCACGCTGATGCTTCCCGTCGTGGCGACCAGAGACATGTCAAACGTCCATAGCTCGGTGGCAACGACCACAAAGGCCACCTTCCAGTGCTGTCGACTTGATGGACCGTACGTGACCTCGATGCGAGCCGGCGCTGGCGTCGGAAGTGCCGCCTTCACTTGCGACTGCATCGAACCGCCAAGTCCTTGGCCAGCAGAAAGCCCGCTGATCTCTTCCATCATCGTTGCAACAGCGGTCGCATCCACTGTGAACGCCGTCTGTCCTTGGAGCCCATCGGGTCTTTGCCACGTCACACGCATCGTGATGGTGCCTGCTGCCGGGGTCGCGACGACGACATCAAACACTTGGTCCTGATGGCCATCAACGGTTGTCTGCACCACCTGAATGGAGGGTGTGAAGCCGACTACTGCCGTTGCCGACACTTGCACCGACGTTGCATCGGTGGACATCGGTGTCACGTCGACACCCTGTAGTAGGCAAGGATCGTTGCCCGCCGCGCACGATTGGTTGCTACTGTCTAGATAGGCAACCGTCGACACAGGGCCAACCCGCTGGCCTCGGCACTCGATCGTGCGGTACGCGATATGGGGGCGAAGTAGCGTGCCGTGGGCGAGATCGTCGACGCGATACTCAATACTTCCACTCGTCGCATTGAGAAGAACCGATCCGAGAAGCAAGTTGGCGTGCTCCAGAGGAGCCTCGAACGTCAAGGCGCGCCATTGACCGGGTCCCAGCATCGTCTCGTTCACCCATCGCACGGTCGGTGGCAGCTGTGCAACGATGCCAAAGCCGCCGTCGACCAATGTTGCAATCGAGCACCGCATCAAGGACGCCCAGCCTTTCGACGACACATCGATGTCGTCAACGCGAACGCCGCACCGCGCCTGTCGCCCGGGTTGTGCTTGGATTCTTGGAGCATGGTTGGTCGGCGCAATCGCGGCCACCACGCTGCACGTCGCGTTCATTGCAGGCGCCATAGGATCGACACTGGCAATGGTTACGGTTAGATTGACCGTGGTTGGCAGCACGCCGGTATAGTTGCTGTGCACCGCCAACTTGCTCAGTGCTGCTTGGACGTGTGGTAGCAAGCCCGAAAAGTGAACCTCTGTCGTCGGAGCAAACGTCGACGCTGAGATGGACGCGGACGTCGGGTCCAACTGCAGGTACACGGGCGACCGTCCAGAAACGGCTACCGTGTACGTGGCGGCGCTGCCACCTTGAAGCAGGAATGTGTCACCAAAGGCTTGCGTCGCGGCTGCGTCGGCAAGAATTGTCTCAGAAAGCGCGGCGCAGACGATGGTCGGTGGTGTATACTGCGGTTGTACCTGCACCACGATATTTGTCGTCGGCAACGCCGTGTCGTTGGAGGAGAGCTGAAGCGAAATGGTATCGGTCGTCGACTGCGCGGGCGCCGTGTACTGCAAAAGCCGAAGCAAAGCATCAAGATCCCGCAACGACTGTGTGAGCTTGATGTACGGAGTCGCACGCGGCTGCGCCGGCACATACAACGTGCCAGCCAGCGCTGTAAGCTCGAGCGTCCACAATTGCAGCCGTGAGCCGCATGCCAATGGAAGAGAGAGACCGTCGATTCCTGTCGTGGCACCGACGGTGACCGCCACGTCAGTGGTGGCAACGGTGATCTGTGGTAAACACGCCACGAGGATATCAATGTCCAGTGCTACGACCACGGAGCCATCGACTACCGAGAGCGACAGTACATCGGTGGTGCTGTGCGATGGAGTGTACTCGAGACTGGCCACAAACACATTGAGTCGTGCGACTGTGCCCTGGACGACGAGCCGTGGCGGCAACACCGACTTCTGGAGCGACGTACCCGGTACGAGTGTATATGTGAGCGTCCCATGGTCCACAGCCAGTGTCAAAGACATGACGTCGGACGTCGAGTCGTTGCGGTCGTCGAGATGCACCGTGCCGTAGGAGGATAGCATGTGCGAGGCAACGATGGCAGCATCGACGCGCCACACCGACGCCGTCGTGTTGACGCGCCACACTGGTGGGTCGTTTACACTTTGAATCCAAACCGAGAGCGTCACGGACGTTGAACCAAGCGCCACCGTGATGACGTCAGGACCGTGGACGTTGGCCGCCGGGCGGTACAGGACCGGCTGCGTTGCCAGCGCGGACGCCACGCAGCTCGGGCGGCCAGTGACACTGTTGCCAGTCACGGTGGCACACCCGGATGGCGCCATTGTGCTCAAATCAAAGGTCCCAGTTGTGCCAGTGAACATCGCGGTGACAGTACCAAAAGCGTCATCGACGTTGGAGACAGTGAAGAACGGCGTGATCGATACCGCACTATCTTCAAGCACAGTGACCTGTGTCGCCGACGCGGTGAGCTCGGGTGGCGTCGGCGCACGTTGCGGAATCTCAAGCGTACTTTGGAGGCAGTTGTGTCGGCTCGGGTCGGCCATGAGTGTTTCGTACTCTTTCACGCACACTGTGACATTGGCAGGTGTCGGCGTTGTCAAGCGAACGACGCAGTCGCGCAAGGCACGGTTCATTGCTTCGAGGGTTCCTTGCAGCGACATGCCGTTGGCGACCGGGCGGAGGCGAATGCCGGGTGCATCGGTGCTTGAAAAATACCCCTTTGACGACTGCAGAGTTAGCACGTAGCTGTTGCTGGCGTAGTCGTTGCCATCCACGTCGTCGATCTGGAGACCACAGAGTGCGCCCGTGGATGACACATGGAGCTTCCCGTTCAGCGTTGGTGGGTCATTTGTCGCCAAGACCGCGACAGGCAGCGTCACCCCAACGCCCGACGTGTCCGTGAACGAGACGCTGTCGTCCCCGTTGTAGTGGGCATTGGACTTGTAGAGCAGCTCGTCGACCCGCGACATTGGTACACGCAGAGATTTGGTCCACTCGGAAGATTCGGTGGTTCCCAGTCGCAGCCACCCTACGCTAGTGCGCACAGCAACGATAGTATCCATGGCGCCACCCGACAGAATGTTTTTGAGCGATACGGTGCCATCTTCGTCGACGACAACGGCAGCCTTTTCCAGAGTCAGCGGTGGTGGCGCATTCGTGTATATGACGGGGAGCACCAGCACCGAGGTGTCGACGTCGGCGGCTCCAGACACCCGAATCGTGACCGAGTCGTTACCGCTGCCAGTTGCTGGTCCTCGGTACAAGAGCGCCGCCAAGAGACTCGTAGCGACCTCTACACGGCAGTAGACACTGGCGGGGGTGTACACACTGGGCGTCGCACCAAACGTCACAGACCCCACTTGCGTCGTCACCTGCAGACGGACAAAGACATCGGTGGTCAACGGTGTGGCATCGACGACCGTGATCACCACAGTCGGCAGTGGCACCGCCTCGACGCCATGTACTACTGTCGTGTTGTTGGCCGGTTCCGCAAGACTCAGTAGAATCGGGTCGGGCACGGCTTCGACCATGAGAGCAACGACGGCACTCGCTTCAATTCCTGAGGTCGATGCCAAGCACGAGATCGGACGCACGCCGATCGTGACGGCGTCGAGACCGGCGTAGTTGGGCAACGGGCGATACACCGTCGACGTTACCATCGCCGATACATTCTGCGCCGATGCTAGAAACGTCAGCGTTGCGCTAGCTTCGTAGCCATAGAAACTTAGTGTCCCGTGGTCCACTGACAGCGTGACGTTGTAGACGGTGCTCGTAGCGCAGCTCGCTCGTGTGTACGGCGATGGGGCAATGCTAAAGCTTGGAAGCGATGCTGCAGTATCTTCGTACAGTCGCAACGTTACGCCTACTCTGTGGGTTCACGCCAATGCATCTACTATAGCTCGTGACGTACGCTCCAAAGAAAGGCTTGGCGGTGCGTCCATGGCTGCCACAACGACCGAGAGCACCGTCGGTACCGTCGTATTGCCAGCGACGACGATCGTCACCGAGTCATTCCCAGCATACGTCGTCGGCGCCTTGTACAAGAGGGACGACAAAGCGAGCGCAAGGGACGAAGCCGTCGCACGTAGCTCCAGCGCTTGATCACCAAACGGAGACCCAGCAATGTATTCGACAAGGTCTCGGTGCGGGGGGTCAACCCACACGATGCCGTGCAGTGTCGTGACGGCGAGATGGACGACGGCGTCGGCGGTGCTGGAGACGAGATGAATGTGGCTCGACAAGGCCAACGAGGTGCCTGGCAGTGTTGTCAAGAGGCTGCCACCGGACGCCACCGTCATGTAGCATACGACAGGAGGTGGCGACAACGTATCAAGCTCATTGCTCGTGGAATCAACGGGTGCTACGTCCAACCGAAGCAGCATCGAGCGCTCGACGGTGTTGGAGGTCGTGGCTGCAACGATCGTGAGGTTGCTGCAGGCGACGACGACTCCAGGGTCGATGGTGGTCATTGTCACTGCGACATGGGGCAGCTGGAGATCGACAAAGCCGAGCGTTGGATCGACTGCGTCTTCGACTGCGCTGTAGGTGATCTGCCAGCTTACGATGCCGGCATCGGTGCTCTTTGTGACAACGACGCTGTCACCGAGTGTGGCAGCAAGCGCCGCTTGCATTCTACTTTCCGTCGTAGGCAACGGAAACGGCGTGCCCAAGAGCAGAAACGCCGGGAGCGAGACATCCATGAGGGCTGCGCGCCCACCGGTGACAGTCACGGTCGGTGGTGGACCCACGGTGGTCGTGAGCGTGCTCGACGCGACCGAGAGAACTGGGAGATCCGCGAGAAACTGCAGCGTACAACTGTTGCCGGTGCACGTGACGGCAGCTGCGAAATGCAGGCGCAACGACGGCTGTGGTACCCACAGCAACGTCAGCGTATTGTTGGACGGAAACCACATGGACGTCGCGACGGTCAACGGGGCCACGGACGCGAGCGACGCATCAAACGTAAAGATGTACTGCAGCGTATACGCGTCCAGAGTGCGCGTCGTCACGACCAGTTTGCCAACAATCGAGGCCATGGACGGCAGTGCCAACAACGCCGCTAGCACGGCACTGGGCGTCGACTGCCCCGAGAGCACTTGGGTCGTGTGTCCGGCGTACTGCAGCGAGAACGCACTCGCCTCGGGCGGCACGGTCGCTACCGGCGCTGGAAATCGCATCTGAAGTGTCTGAATCCGCTGCGTCGGCACTTGCGAGCAGCGTGTCGTCATGGCTTCGATTGCGGTTTCGACGACCGACGCCTCAAACGGATACGCAATGGCGTCGGTTGAGCACTGGCAGCGCGACCGCGGTGTGCACCATGAAGCCTCGACTATATCGTTGACATCAAAGCGGAGGGCCATCGTGCCAGAGACTGCGCCTTGAGGAGCCGACACCGTTAGCGCAACGGGTGGGCTGGTCGTCAGCGCCGCCGAGACGCCAAGCACAACCTTCTCGCGGTATGAAATGACGGCGGGATCGGCTGTCGGCGAGGATCGTTGCAGCTGGAGACGGCGCAGCGCATCGGCAGCAGCAACCAGCGTCCCATTGTACGTCCACGTGTGGGCGTTCCTGTGGAATGGCAGGTCCAGCTGAACGCCAGACGTCACAAGGACCGAAACAGACACATTGTCTGTCAACGCCACGTCGGTGACCACCGACGAGAGCGTGTCGAAGGCCACATAGCGAAGGTCCACACTGGGCACACGCAAACTGCCCGTGAACGGGACAAGAAGCATGTGAGGAAGATCGCTCGCAACTAGGTGGCCCGTAGACGCTGGTGGAACTATGACGTCCAATGACGTCGTGCCCGTCTCTGTCGTTATGACGATTGTATCGACACGATGGTTGTATAGCCCGAGATGTGGCTGGTAGCAAAGGTGCGCTGCGCTAGCCGCAAGACTCAAACTCGGTCCCGTGAGTCGGAGCGGTGGGCGGTAAAACGTGACGACCGACACGGACGTCGCCGTGAGCCCATGTCCGACGACTTGCAGATGGGCAGGCGTCGAGTAGTTTGTTATGTACCACTCGTCCATAAGGACGCTGGGCGCCTTGACGACGGCGGTCGATGAAAACGACGGTAAGCTCTGCAACGCCCGTTGCACGTCGAGTGCCGATGCGCCCACGGGCACCCTGGTCGTTGCCTGGTCGCCTTCAGCAAAGGAAATACTGTCTGGCGGCTCCAAATGTTGAAGCTCGATACGCTGGATGTCCGCGCCGGCGCCAGTGAGACCGCAAGCGGCCATCGGTGTTGGATCACATCCCCGAACAACATCGACGTCGATCGATACGTCGGGGTAGAACGTGATCGCCCAGCAGTAGCCGTTCGGAATCGTTGGACTCGCCGACCGAAATACCGTTGTCTCGCTGCCGAGAAGAGCGCCAAGCGTTCGCTGCAGAGCTTCCGCGTCGGCATGGACCGCCACCGGATGTGTCGTGCGACCACCTGCGCGCACCGCAAAGGTCCCGCCAACAGCGTTCCCGGCAGCGTTGACAACGACGGACGCTTGGACGTTGGCACCGGTGACGGCAGCCACCGAGACGCTCAGTTTGGGTACGATGCCTGCAATCGGGTCAAAGGTGACGACGCACTGGTAGCTGAGTCCGACGGTTGCCGTCACGACCACCGACACGACGCGAGTGAGTGTGTTGAGCAGCAGCAGCACTTGGCTCTGACTTGCGGTGATTGGAATCATGACGGATGCCCCAAGCAGTGAGACTTGGTAGTTGCCGCCCATAGGCACCGTACTCGTCAACTGTAGCGTCTGTTGAGCCGACTGGAGCAGGCATGTGCTACATAGTTGCAGCGCTTGGTACGGCGCGGCTAGAGCGTGGGACCCGTTCTGTACCGTAGCGACGCGCAGCACCGCCGTGATGGGGTCGGGAAACACCAGCGATGGCAAGCGCTCCAGCGTGAGCGGCGGTACATTGCCGATGGCCCCGGATTTTGAGCTCTGAACAACGTTTATCGATGCGTGGACGCCCGAGCCAGAGACATTAGTCGTATCAACTGTGAGTGGCGGTGTTGGGTTGAGCGAGAGAAACGTAACGAGCCACTGCTGCGCGTAACTGGTCGTCGGCAAGGCCGTCACGACCACCTGCTGTGCACCCGAGAGGAGGGCATTGAGCGCACTCTCAACCGTTGTTGCTGACGCCCGCAGCGGCAAGGGATCGGTGGCGCCTCCGTTGTAGCACACTGAGAAGGCACCGTCGAACGCGGCATCGGGGGGCGTCGTCGTGACGTGCAGCTGCGGATCTGCGGTGAGCGTGTACGGATACGTCGGTGTCACACAGTCGGCGCAAGATTGCACGGACCGGCCGTCGTTCCAGAGCACCGCCACCGTCCACGCCGCCGCCGACGTTAAAAACGTGATTTGCCAGTGGGTTTCAGTCGTTGAGACGGCGGTCGATGTCACCCGCACGGCGCCCAGCGCGGGGATGCTGCGAAGTGCAAGCTGAAGATCGGTGGCCGAGGCTTGCCATGCAAGCTGCGTCGATGTCCAGGAGGATATGGCGTTGGTCATTTGAAGCCGGAACGTGCCCATGAATGGTACTTGATCGTTGCGAGATACGACTGTCGCGACCGCATTGCTCCGGTTTCCAGGCTGAAGCAGTGTCGCGGTCGCCTAACCATCGATGAGTACCGTGTCACTACACCATGGAGGCATACCGTCGACCCGACGACCGAAGTGTTGAGCACGACTAGTGGTATCACGGGTCCATGCAGCGACGTATGCGTGATGTCCCACGTGAACTGACCAAGGACGTTGTGCGTCGATGCCGACGGCGTCACGATCACGTCACCGATGGTTGCAAACGCCGCCGTCAGTTGCTGCTGCAGCGCCGATGCGGACGACGTTGTCGCCGTCGGTATGAGCACCAGCGGTGCGGTCGTTGTCGCACCCGCATACGTCCATTGCGCAAAGACCGTCACACTGCCAGTCGGTGGTAGCGGTACGGTCAGCTGGAGTGTCTGGATGGCGGGCTGCACCGTGGCGCTGACGCTCAACTGCACGATGGTTGGTGTACTCAACCAGATGGGTACGACGGTATTGCCGCAGATGGACGCCGTTGCCGACGACGACGACGGCACAAACACATTGGGCAGCGTCGGCATCGCCGAAAGCGCATCGGCAAGCTGCGCCAACGTACTCGACGTCGGTATCGGTGCCGACGTGACACCGCGAAATTTCATCGTAAACGATCCGCCAATCGCATTGCACTGCAGCGCCACCTGCTCGATGACGTTGTCCAGTGCCGGTGTCTTACGAAGTCGCACAACCAGGTGGTGCTCTTGCCCCGGCACCGATTGCACGGCTTGCAGCTCGGGTGTTGTGTGAACCTCGACAGTGGCCAACGACTCGGTCGTCACCGAAACATGCTTTGATCGTGCCGACGAAAGCCGCCACGTCACATCGTACGCGTCACGCGCAAGCGTCATCGTTGTTGCCGTCGCGTCATCGACCAAAGACGCCACCAATTGCGTGAGCCGTGCGTCCGAAATATGAACAGAGATGCCGGTACGGCTGCTCGTGTTGGTGAGTAGCGTCCACGGTGTTGCGAGCGGTTGTCGCCCTAGCCCAGACAGACAACTCATGACGGCGTCTTGCAAATCGGCAGTGCACCTTGGCTCAGCACGCGGTGTTGCAGTTGCAGCGCACCTGTCGTCGGACCAAGTGAGACTTCAAGCGGGGCTCCATTGTAGCTTATCGTCCACGTGCATTGAAGCGTCGGTGCCACGCAGTCGCTCGTCGAAACCTCGGCTGTCGCACCGATCGTATAAAGCGCTTGCTGGACCGCGTATGGGCTCGTGAGCAACGGCAGGGACACGCTGCGTGGCGGGTTCAGCAGCGCCGTCCACTGCCACGTATCTGTCGGCAAGACGGCCTTGCTACCGACGGCAAGCGTCTGCACCGTCATGGACGGAATCCCGGTTTGGCACGTACTGCACAAGTGCGCGCCAGTGCCAGCACGGAACTGCGGGACGACGACGACGCCTGCCAAGCAGTCGACATACGTGTTGGCGACAAAGGTTATGTGCCATGTGAACGACGCGACTTTGGAAACGACGACGGTGCCGATGAAACCTTGGGTAAGCGCCGCCTGAACGTCCGTCGCCAGGGCGTTGAACGGCAGTGGATTGGTCGCGAACGACGCCGACGTGGCGCCGTTGCAGGCCGCGTCGACGCCGACGGAAAGCTCAAACGTACCGCTCTGCACCGTGGCATCCGGAATGGTGACCACCACGACGGGGGGAATCAACGACCCGGCGGTGGCACGTACGATCGTCACGGGGCTGCCGACGCCCGACCACGGCGCCGGAAAGCTCTGCACTGTGGCTTGCAACAGCGGAATCGTCGATCCAGACAAGGACGTGAACGTGATGCTCCACGTGCACCCCCCTTGGGCATCCGGCGGGCTTCGCGATACGGCGATGTCGCCGGCATTGGTCAGCTCGGATTGAAGCGCTTTGGCCACCGCCGTCGCCGAGCCAAACTCGTCGGTGAGGTCGACGACAGCAGACGTCGTCGTGCCAAGGTACGTCAAACTAACAACGACGACGGCTTCGACGATAGTACTCCCGGTGTCCGCGGTTGTTCGGAGCAGCTGCACTTCTTTTGTAAAGGTGGAGGACACGGTGATGCGCTCCTGCGCCACGATACCGGTCGAGTGGAGTGAGACGTCGGTGATGTACCGGTCGTCGCCGATTGCTACGTCGGGCGGCAAGGTGGGGACACCAATGTATCCAAACTGCGAAGCAAACGTAATGGACGAGTGTGTAGCCTGCCCTGCAGTCCCTTGCAGCCCGAGGTGAACAGCGACCGTAGGATCCGTCATGACCAGCGTAGGCGTCGGCGTCGTGACGGTCAGTGCCGGTGTGGGCATCATCGTCGGCGTGATCGACACTGCGATCGAGTACGTTGCCGTCGCACTACTCGAGCTGCCGCAGTTGCCACTGTCAGCGATGCTTAGCGTCCAGGACGCCGACGTCACTTGGGGCGGCACACACAAGGAGAGATCTCGAAGCCAGGCGTTCACGCCCGCCACCGGTCCCTGGACGACGATGGCCGAGACGGTCGTATTGACGCTGTTGTACGACAAGGTTGCCATCGAGAGGGCTTGGAGTTGATGTCGCACCAAGCTCGACGAGGCAAACGCAAGGTATTGCGCGCTGGACGCCGGCACACTCATCGAGAACGTGAGCATACCCGCTCCGTTGGCGACTTCGTCGACGTCTAAGTCTGTTGCTACGATATCTAAAAACGTGCACGACGCCGGTGCCATGTCGACACCCGTTGGTAAAGCCAGGCTCGGAGGATTGTTGACCGCCACAATCGACACGGGGATGGCCACGTAGTTGGACGGATACCGATGGACCAGGTGGCGCACCGTCGACGGCGAGAGAGGGTCGCCACAAGACGCTAGCAGTGCGTCATTGGTGGGCGCGGCAGCCTCGACCGCGAAGAAGTACACTGTCTCGGGCGACTGGTCCCGGTGCACACACGGCGACGATAGACCCGACGACCAGTCAAAGTTGTAGTGGGCATTTGGCGTGTAAACGAGGGTTTTCATAATCGCATTGGCGTTGGAGAGCGTGGTTTCAATGACAAAGGACGTGGGGCTGGCGCACACGGTCCGGGCGCTAACCCAGGCGCTCGCGTCGTTGCTGCCGAGTGTGCCATGCGTACAGGCCACCTACGTGCACGTGGTCATCTTGTGGTCATCATTGCCAGCGACTGCGTACGAGCACGTGCAAGATCGCGTCGCTGGCGACACCGGCGAGTGCGAGGCTCGTGATGTTGAGCGGTGTGTCTTCCAAGGTCGAGAGAAAGGTCCCAGGTGGCAGCTAGAACAGCATGAGCGTCCGTCGTCATCGCGCATGGCATGCGGCCTACGGGCTGGAAGCGCACGGTCGACGTGAGCGCGTCGACAAGTGCGCTCAGCACGGCGCCGATCGACGCGGCTGCGAGGCCCCACGTGCTTGGGCCCATCCTGCGTCCGGCTTGCAGATCTTCAAGAGGTGCCAAAATATGGAAACCCTCTCAAAATGCATGTCGTGCACATGCGTTTTATAGGTATTTCTCCATCATTCAATAGACGCCCATGTCCGCGACGAGGTTTTTCTCTGGCACCAAAAACCTTGCGCTTCAGAGACGATAAATACACAGTGCATTCTAGGTACAGATAGATAGGATTGGTGGTACGACTAGGGCTTCTTGCCATCGTCGTCGTCGTCGTCGTCACTCCATTGCAGGCTCGTGTCGGTGTCGCCGTCGATGGCCTCGTCGCTGCAGTCCAAGTAGCTGCGCATCGCCGCAGCTCGCAGCGTCTCGCCTTGTGCCTCAACGTCGGCCAATTTGGACTTGTACAGGTAGCGGGCGTGCGTGGGATGGCATTCACCAAAGCGCAGAGCCGCTGTCGCGTACTGACAGCGGGAAGCATCGAGCTCGTCACTGGCAGCGTCGTCGTCCGCGCAGTCGTCCGCCGCTACGCGCGGACGCTTGGCGTCGACGGCGTCGACCATCGGGCAGGCGCGCTTGGCGCAGACAGCGTCGGGAGTCGGGCAGGCGCGTGTGGTGTCAAGCATCTTTGTTGGCAAATGGCGAAGTGAGCAACAACCTGCCAGCGCCGAACCCGCCCCGTGTCGCAGTCCCGACACTTGACATTTCATACTCCCACTTGATACTTTATCAAGCTCCGAAGCATACAAACTGGCATACAAACCCAGAGACATCGAGGTATCAGAGCTGCGACATGCACGTCGACCAAGCACGAGCGCTGTGTATTTCTCAGCTATTTCCCAAGTTGCATCCACATTCTCAAAAATGCCCCAATTATATCTAGACACGCAACATAAAATAAAAATGACGCCTTGGCCAATCCGAAGCGTCCTGAGGGTTGTAAATATCTGGGTTTTTGTAAAGAGGAAACTTTAAATACTTTTTAACAAATTGATTGAATACAGAAACCTTTGAGACATACGCCCGGCTCGAATCTGGTCGGGATTGTGGGCTCAAGTTGGGCTCTTGCGCGTGGTTGTGAGCTGCCAAGAAGTGCCAGACTGCAATCGCCTGCAGAGCAAGCTGAGTCAGCCCGCTAGCGCTCTCCACGCCGAGCGGAGTGGATTCAGATGTGGCAAATTGGGTGCGATTAGCACGAGCGGGGCCTTGAACCTGCTTGTATCCGGACGTCGGCGGCGAAACCGCCACGAGAAAATGGCGTGTTTTTAGCAGTCGGCGATGAACGACGTCTTGGTCCCTGCGCGCTTTGTCCTTACGATGGGCCACCTCATGCTCACGGGCATGGCATGGCGAAGTCGGGTACATGCTGCATCCTAGCATGGCTCATGTGGTCTCAGGCGCGCAACGTCTTTGCCGCGTTGCCGCCGCTGGCCAACGTGACAACGTCCCACTTGGCGTCGCTGGCCACAGCCTCGGTCGAGGTCTGCTGGAACGGCAGCGCGGCCATGGCGGCTAATGGACCTTCATGTAGACGGCGTGGGTCTTTGCATTGCTGGGGTTTGCCGTGAGCCTCGGCGGCCTCGTGCAAGGCGCGTCGGGCTGCAGCTCCATCGTACGACGACGCTTTCTTCGCCTGCGATCTCATGGCGCCCATCGGTCTAGGCCAATGCGACGCAGATCGTCGCGCAGTTTGTCGGGAGTCTCATGCTGTCGCGATTCCTCCGTGACGAGCTCCACTACGTCTACCTCTGGTGCGTCCACGTCGCTTGCGCTCGCATCCTCAACGACCTAGGTACATGGTTGCTGTCGTGCACGTGCCGGGCCTCGTGCTCGAGGTCGGCTGCTCATACTGGCGCAAGCGGTAGCCACAAGTAGGTTACAGAGGAAGAAGCAAGCTGCATTGCACTATAAAATTATACGTCCATCCATCACCTTAGGCGTTGAGCTTCTTCATCAAGTTGAGGGCCGAGCCGTGCTTGAACCAGTCGATCTGCTCGTCGTTGAACGTGTGGTTGACCGTGATGTCAAAGGCCGCGCCCGACGCCGGCGTGACACGGAGCGTCAACGGCGAACCCGGCGCAAACTTGTCGAGGCCGACGATCGAGATCTTGTCGTTGCCCGTAATCTTGTCATAGTCGGCCGGGTTGGCAAACGTGAGCGGAAGCATGCCCTGCTTCTTGAGGTTCGTCTCGTGAATACGAGCAAACGACTTGACAATGACGGCGCGGCCGCCGAGGTGGCGGGGCTCAAGCGCAGCGTGCTCGCGCGACGAGCCTTCGCCATAGTTCTCGTCACCGACCACGACCCACGAGATACCCGCAGCCTTGTAGTCGCGGGCCGTGTCCGGGACCTTGCCCCACACGCCCGTGTGCTGGTTGACGATTTCGTTCGTCTTGTCGTTCTCAGCGTTGACAGCGCCGATCAACATGTTGTTCGAGATGTTGTTGAGGTGGCCACGGTACTTGAGCCACGGGCCGGCCATCGAAATGTGGTCGGTCGTGCACTTGCCCTTGGCCTTGATCAGCACCGGCATGTTGAGCATGTCCTCGCCGTTCCACGCGTCAAAGGGCTCGAGGAGCGCAAGGCGGTCCGAGGTCGGGCTGACCTTGACCGTTAGCTTCGAGCCGTCGGCGGGCGGCGCCTGGAACGTGTCCTCGCCAGCGTCAAAGCCGCGGGGCGGGAGCTCCTTGCCGTGGGGCGCGTCAAACTTGAACTCCTTGCCGTTGGGGAGCGTGATCGAGTCGACGGCCGGGTCGAACGTCGTCGTGCCGGCAATCGAGCACACCGTGACCATCTCGGGCGAGGTCACAAAGGCGTGCGTCTCGGGGTTGCCGTCGGCGCGCTTGGCAAAGTTGCGGTTGTACGACGTCACAATCGAGTTCTTGACGCCCATCGGGACGTCCGTGCGGTTCCACTGACCAATGCACGGGCCGCAGGCGTTGGCGAGGACGGTACCGCCGGCTTCCTTGAAGGTATCCAAGATGCCGTCGCGCTGGATCGTGGCGCGGACCTGCTCCGAGCCGGGCGTGACAAAGTACGGGACCTTGAACTTGAGGCCCGCGGCCTTGGCCTGCTGCGTCAAGTCGGCGCAGCGCGACAAGTCCTCGTACGACGAGTTGGTGCACGAACCAATGAGACCCGCGCTGAGCTCCGTGGGCCAGCCGTTCTCGGCCGAGGCCGCGGCCATCGGCGCACCGGCAACGTTGGCGCGATCGGGGGTGAACGGGCCGTTGAGGAGGGGCTTGAGGTCGTCGAGGTTGATCTCAATGATCTGGTCGTACTGGGCACCGTCGTCGGCGCGGAGGTTGGCGGCGAACGAGCGGGCGGCCGAGGCAATGCCCGAGCGGTTCGTGGCGACGAGGTAGTCGGCCATGCGCTCCGTGAAGGGGAACGTCGAGCACGTGGCACCGATTTCAGCACCCATGTTACAGATCGTGCCCATGCCCGTGCACGAGATGGACTCGACACCGGGGCCGTAGTACTCGACGATCGCGCCGGTACCACCCTTGACGGTGAGGATGTCGGCGACCTTGAGGATGACGTCCTTGGGCGACGTCCAGCCCGAGAGCTTGCCCGTCAAGTGGACACCAATGACCTTGGGGGCCTTGAGCTCCCAGGGCATACCAGCCATGACATCGACGGCATCGGCACCACCGACACCGATGGCGCACATGCCAAGACCACCGGCGTTGACCGTGTGCGAGTCCGTACCAATCATGAGACCACCCGGGAACGCGTAGTTCTCGAGGACGATCTGGTGAATGATACCACTGCCGGGCTGCCAGAAACCAATGCCAAACTTGGCACCGGCCGACGAGAGGAAATCGTAGACCTCCTTGTTGACGATGTTGGCCGTGTTCAAGTCCTCAACCGATCCCTTCTCGGCCGTGATCAAGTGGTCGCAGTGGATCGTCGACGGGACGGCGGTCTTGGGGAGACCCGACGAGATGAACTGGAGCACCGCCATCTGAGCCGTGGCGTCCTGCATGGCCACGCGATCGGGGCGGAGCTTGAGGTACGTCTCACCGCGCTTGGGCACGCCAAAGTTGGCGTCGTCCAAGTGGCCGTAAATGATCTTCTCGGCCAACGTCAACGGCTTGTTGATGGTCTTGCGCACGATGGCAATGTTCTTCTCCATCTTGGCGTACGTCTCGTCGATCGTGGGGCTGCCGGCAGGGTCCAAGACCGAGAGCGGGGTCGAAGAGGCCGCACGCTACACACAAATCGCATTTAGCCCACCCATTCTGATCCAAATTGCACGCGGTTTGCATTGACGGCAACGTCAAGACCGCGCGCATAGGCCATGAGTGCGTACCGTGGCCATCGAGGAGGGCACCACGACCTGGCGGCGCGCCGAACGCGTCAACGCGGACAACATGTTGCTACTTGTCTTCTGGGCGTGAAAACGAACAATGCCTTCGCCGCACGTTTAATTAATTCCGCGGGATCCAATGATATTAATTTGCGGAATTCCACGCTGATCATTGCGCCGACGGTTTCGTCAACAGGGCGTCCCATGTATACAAACGCTCAGTGATTTCAAATCTTCCTCGTCCGGATCCGAATAAAAATACCGATGATTTTTATTGCAAAATTGAATAAAAATGCACCCGATTTGCCCACGAGCGGCTACAGTTCAACCCCACGAACGCCTGTATCCGGACTTCCGGATACGAAGCTCCAACAAGCAGCCAATCGCAGGCAAGGATGACAAATGGCGCATGAAGGATTCTTGACCAGTCATTAGGCGCCGCGCAATGCGATTGGTCGCTTCGAGGACCATCGCGCCGATGACGCGGACCGACGCAGGCGGCATGGTGGCGCCACCGGTGCAGATGGCGCCAACACCGACACCGACACCGTCGTCGACACCGACACCGACGTGCAATGCGGTGGCCGTCGCCGTCCCCACCGCACGTTTTTACAAAGTGCAATCTTGCGACATGGCCGTGGACACAAACCGGTCGAAGCTCGGATGGCGGCTTGGGAACTGGGTGGCGCCATCCGTATTGAAGAAGCCGGCGGACGACGCCGATGGCCGACGACGATGTTGCGAGGTCAAATCCCTGCAAGCGCATGCTGCATTCGACAGGCCTATGCACAGGACATGGTCGTGGCGACAGTGCATAGCTGTACCATGACCCAAGGCTGCGACGACCGAGATGCGAGCGCGCTTCGTCCGACAGAGGTGGAGCGGTCGAAATGGGTCAACTTCCTGTGCATGCAAGTGCTTGCATATACGAAGCCGTGGTCAACTTGACGGCGAGGCGAGAGCCCGACTCCGTGGCAAGCAGCGTCCATTTGCTGGCTACGGAATGCTGCAAGTAGCATCAACACGAGGCAGGTTCGCTGTGTATCGTGTAATTACGGCCAGAGCCACAGCATCGCGATACCTCAATCGACACAAGCTCTCGCGGTGGCGCTAGCCGAGTACTCGATGCCCTCCACCCGGCTTTTTCCCCAAGAAGCTCCATGACATGGAAGCCAAGCTCCGGTGGACCTTGGCCAGCACGGGCTTGTGAAGGTGGGCGAATGCTTCGGACGCCACGGAGACGCTTGCACCCTCGGCCGTGGGCAGGCGACAGCACAGTGACACCGCGCAGAGTCTTCCTCGGGTTCTCTCCTCGGTGGCGGTTGTGGACAACAGGTCAACGCCACATCATACATACACGGCGTCTTCGTCGTCATAAGTTCTTATTTGACGGGCCAACGAGATCCTTGGGCTACAGCGCGGACGGAAGGACCGTCACAAAGTTGCAGAAGTCGACAAACGTGGCGCGCGACCAAAAGTAAAACGCAACCGAGAGAAAGATCGAGATCGGGAGCGCCGGCAGCGCCTTGTGCAGCACCGAGAGAAGAAAGAGCGTACCGCCGAGCCCCTACGATCGTACCGGGATATCAGGATAGGATACATGGATCGTTGGATACCATGAGGATACAGAGAAAGCACACGACAAATGTGGAAAAGTCGTACATGGCCGCGCGCCCGACGAGCACCGAGTAAAAGATAAAGTCGCCGAGACCGAGCTTGATCGTATTGTCGTCTTCGGCTTCGGCCGCCCGCTCTTCACGGCGCGCGTTGCGAATGTCGATGGCCATTTGGACGTCGCAGGGCGTGCTGGCCGTGCCGCACGAGCACACGAGGTACTTGTGAAACATCGACGGCCACATGCGGTCTTGCTTGAGGAAGAATTTGGCCGCGACCTGCTCGACCTTCCACACGTCGTTGGGGCTATAGCGCTGGTAGAAGGCGCCGAGGAGCGCTTCAAACTCGGCCTCCGTCTCGCACGGATACGATTCGAATGGCTACGTTCACCTCGTCGTAAGCACACGTCCGAAGCAGCGCGAGCGTACCGTGTCGTCGACGACATGGTCGGCATGCGACGTCGAGAGCTCGATCGTATACGACGCTGTCGAGGGCTCGGCTGCAGGCTGGCGTGCAGCGGGTGGTGCGGGCGTCGACTTGACGGGCGCCGGTGGCTGCGGCGGACGCTGCTGTGGTTGTGGTTGTTGTCGTTGCTGCTGCTGCTGCTGTTGTTGCTCATCTTCTTGTTGGTGCTGCTGCTGGCGGCGGTTGCCGACACCGTCGCGGATCTGAGCTTCGTAGAGCAAACCCGGCATAGGCGCTTGCTTTTGCTCAATGAGGCCAATCTACTCCACGTTGAGTTCACACTTTTGAGATTGAGATGGACGTACAAGCACTTTGAGGGGGCCGCACGGGGTCAGCACCGCGCAGAGATCGTAGCAGGCAAACATAAAACAAAAGATCCACGTTGTCCACTACAGAAGCATCCATATGAGCCAAGTCCGGTGAACGCTTAGCAAAGGTACCTCGGGCCACATGGAGAACTGCCACGCGAGGATGACACTCACGAGCACGAGATAGGCGTTCTGCACGAGCTTTGGGATGCCCTGGAGAACGCGGTTGTCAGCGGCAACAAGCGCGGATCGAACCCTGTACCTTTTGGTAGAAGATGGCGGCGACGCCCACGAACGCAAAGTTGACCATGATAAAGAGAAAGGAGATCCAGTCGAGCGGCCAGTGAAGGCGGTCGTTGAACACTGTGTCGACGAGCTGGCCGCCCTCAAAGCCGAGGATCGCCGACGACGAAAACATAATGTAGCCCACGAGCAGCTACGCATGCGAGGGATACGTCGCTACCTTGCATGGCGTCGAGACCATACCTTCATGCAGTTGAACTTGTAGAGGAGCGCCATGCAAAAGGTGAGCACGGTCACAAACCCAATGACAACAAGCGCGTTCACGAGCGAGTGGCCGACAACCGTGCCCGTCTTGGCGCCTTGGACTTCGTTGTACACGAGGTACGTACTACGACCGTCGGTATGGCAACCAGCGAGCAAGCCAGAACTCTACCTCATCGACGCCTGCAACGCGGCGCTTCGAAAGTTGACGACGGCAACGCTACGTCATGGCCATGAGCGCCTGGGCGAGCCATAGCGATGGTACCTGGCGATGACCATGGTCACACAGACAGGCCAGAGCACGGCCCAGAACGAGTTGACGCCATGCATGAGGTCGCCGGCCGCCTCTTCGCGGGTCGCAGCGTCTTCGGCGCGCTGGCGCGCCTGCTCTTCCGGCGGCGTCGGCGTCGCAACCTCGCCGTACGTCGGTGGCACGGTCACGGCGATGACCCGGCCATCCTCGGCCATCAAGGCTGCGCGGTCGTTGTCGCGGCCGCCCGAGGGGCCCGTTACGACGTCACCGTACTGGGGCATCTTAGCAAACTGAATCCTGATTCGAACCTCGCGTCTACACTGGACGTTTGTATGAAAACACTTGAGAAAATTGAAAAAAATGAGCCGAATATTCCGACTTGCCAGCCGACAATCGCCCAACACCGGCCGCTGGACCCAAGCCGGCGCCAGTGGCCTCTGCGGAGCAGCCCATGTTGGCGCAAGCATCGCCATCCATACTGCAGCACATCGAGGACCATGCTCCTATAGGTAGTCTGAGCACGCGGCCATCGAGGTGCAGCGAAAGGGTGTCGGCGGGACGGTGCCATCGTGCGAGACGGGCGTCAAAGGCTCAACGAGCCGATAACGACCGCCCACGACACTGTCCTTCTCGCCGAGCCAGAGCCATGCGACAGAGGTGTTTGGAGGCGGGCGACTGCTGTAGTCTACGTCGTCTCCCGCTACGGCGGTCATGCAAGAGCGTCTGCGAGATGGTGCATGGTACTCCATGGCAGCGCGATTTCGTCTTGGACAAGCGCAGCACTCGCAGTAGCACGCGCAGTACAGGTGTAGAAGTTACTACGAGCCACGGCTAATGGCGCACCAGCTAACCGCGATGGCGTTGCATCATCGTTGTCATCCCGATCATCGCACTCGCTCCATCTAGAACGATCCTAGAGCGCAAGGCCGCAGAGGAGTCTGTCGACCAGGATTCCGTCGCCATAAAGCTGCAAGAGACATGTAGTAGGAGGCCACTTTGCTGTCTTGGGGAATCGGACCAAGAGGTGAAGATCATGATCAAGTTCCTGCGGAGAGCTGGTCCTAAAGCATCTTGATGAAAAGAAGTCTACAACCCTTGTTTTGATTGTGCTCGCTTCGGAGTGCACCTCGGATGGGAGTCGCGTCGCCAAGATCAACTCATCGGGCTCATCGCACGCTGACGGCGCGCGCTTTGTCGACTCATGTTCTCTCGGACGTCTTCTGGAGCTTGTCTGTCGCGTGTAAGCCCTCTGTGCTAGACAACACTGCAGCGCGAACGAGGTACGGGCGCATCGTCCTCGACTTGGTGGACGCTCTTCATCGACACTTGGCGACTCGTGTGGTTCGTTGGGACGGGCCTCCGTTCTCGGTGGTGTCAAGGGCGCAAGACCGGCATTGACAGCTCAGCGCAGGAGTTCGTGGAGCGCTGCGAGCGGCGTGGCAGCGCAGAGAGGAAGACCATGGCGTCGCCGGATGACGCGCAGCACTGGACGATGGCCATGAGGACGTGGCCGAGGACCGTCCGCGTCGCCACGGCCGGGCGCTTGGGACCGCACATCGCTGCTGGCCGAATGCGCGACTGGATCCTTTTCACTCTGAATCTCAATGTTGAAACTCAATCGGGTCGTAGATTTCTCAAAACACACTATTTGCGGGACATCAATACACTCGTGCGGCGATAGGTGATTAGGCCTTTGTCGACTAGAAAGCACTCGAGCAGCGATACCAGTATCAGTAGCGATGCTGGTCAAACAAGTCTGGTTCAATCAAGACGCCAGAATGCAAGTGAGATACTTACCCAGAGTTAGGAAGCTGTCAGGAGAGACGGCGCTCATCGATGGAGATGGGAGCCCCAGTCCCGCTTCCTCCTGATCGCCTTCAGGCTGCAGTGGCCATTGCAACGACAAGCTCATCCACGCGACTAGTTCCTAAGCGGGAAGGTCCTGCACAAGATACCCCGAAACCGCATCGAGAACCCCAAATGTCCATCAAAGCGACGGACATAAGTGTACATTTATGTTCTTTGGTCAAAGCAACGGTCTTTCACGCTGGCTAACCTAGGTTCGCGATGCTAGAGGGCGACTTGCTGATGCCAGCACGAACGCCTGACGCGAATGGAGGGACCTACTACCACTCACCAAGCCCATGAACAGCACCACGCAGGGTGTGTACAATATTTGTACATTTTTACAATAAATTGTATAATTGTACAATAAATTGGTTCGAATCCCGACACACAGGATCCAACCGACACCCCTTCAAGATACCTGTT
>NW_008246086.1:427792-452960 GCF_000281045.1 Saprolegnia diclina VS20 | reverse complement strand
CGGTAGCCGCTTCGATGCGCAACACGCGCCAGACCCGTGCTTACTTGCTCGTCGACCCGATCGCGCTCCACACATACGAGTGCATATCGCTAATGGGCTTCCACCACGTACAGTGCACGACACTGCGCAAAGGTGCATACGCGGCTGCCCAGCGCACTGCAAGAATCACAATCTCTACTTCGACCTGCGATGTCTTTGGCTGGAGCTCCTACATCCGCATCCGTCCGGACGAGCGCTGTCTGGGGTGGCGGGAAAAGCCACCCAAGAAGAAGCCGCCAGTCCAAAATTTATCGCCCTGTCCAGAGCCACAGTGGCCCTCCACTAGTAGTGTAGTACACAGTAGCCTGGGTATGATAGGCGCTATCCAGCCACTTTCTCAGCCTCGTGGTATACTCCTCGCTGGGTGCACAGGGTCCGACCTACCGGCCATCGAAGGCTTGAGGCTCGACGTCCGAGGTGGGGCCGTTGGCAAGGCGTGTCCCAACGGCACCGGCGTCGCGTTCGTTCATTGGTGCACGCCCTTGTGCCCAACCGTCCCAACTTGAGGTACTACAGTTCGATTGGAAGCCTCGCGGTGCGACGACGCCTCTCAGAAAGAGTCTGGTTCGACGCACACGAGGTCGGATGAATCTGGTCGGGCCCTTTCTGGCGGCACTGCCAGAGGACCTCAGCGCCATGATCGTGGCGGCTGTGCTCTGCGCGTCGCTGCTGCTCACGCTGGCCATTCTGCAGCAAGGCGCTCGAACCTCAATATTCCAAGACGGCTTGATCTTCTTCAGGCCAGTGTGCCACGTGGCAGCCGATCACATTGACGCCGCGACAGACGACACCGACGCAGCGGAGATCCCAATGACAACAAGCAACCGCACACCACCAGGTTCGATCGGTGCCCAGTTGGTACTGGCGTCGCACCTCCCGGCGCTCACGCTGCTTCTCTCGCTCGTCGCCGTCGCCGGTGCGGTCGTCGTCGCGACGACGACGACAACTCGGTGATCTCGTGCGATGCCGAGTGTATATAAATCTGGGATATGAACTCGGCGGCGGCAGGTGGTCGGCCGAACCTATACTTTAGACAAGTTGTTGCAATGAAAATTTACGGGGAATTCCCGATCTGCGACGGTTGCCCATCATTCCGGATACTTGACCATACAAACCCTATATCAAGCCACGACAACATCCGGATGATGGCCATCAATGACAAGCTGCCTCACTGTGGCAGAGGGCTCGTCGGCGACGTGCAGATGGTCGTGCCATCCACTGCGAATTTTCATCGGCTGCTGCCCCAACTCTACGCGCCTGAGCCCTGCTGCTGCAGACGTCCGCCACCACCACGAGCCACGCATGCCCAGTATCCATATACAGTCCTTTGGGGCAGTCCAAGTACCAGTCGCGTACACGTGATGCCACCCAAGCGCCCGACCGAGGCCAGCGGCCGCCGCTATGCACCGCCTGCCGCGCGCCCGTCCAACAACCCCAACAACACCAAGCCGCGCGGGCCGCGGAAAGGCGTGAGCAGCCGTGCGTCCAACGTGCCGTCCGCCGCCTCGTCGTACGAGTACGACTACGAGTACAACATGATGCCGATGATGCAAGCGCCGCCCAAGTCGCAGCCGACCTTCCTCTCCAACATCGCGCCCATCTCGGCCAAGGAGGCGAGCATGAAGGGCTCGAACGCGATGCAGCTCTTGCTGCAGAGCACGTCCTTTACGATCGACGACGCCTTCCGCGCCATTGAGCGCGCCATCCAAGCTGAGAACGAAGGCCGGTTCCGCGAAGCGCTCAAGCACTTTTTGGACGGTGGCGAGATGATTGTGACGGCCGCGGAGAAGGAAGCGTCTCAGAAAGTCCGCAACCTCCTGCTCCACAAAGGCAAGGAGGTTCTCGAGTGGGCCGAGCACCTTGCCGAGTGGATCGAGCGCTACAACACGTCGACGCCGCCCGTCCGCATCGCCAAGCCAATGGCCGTCGAAGTCACGTACGACCGCACAATGAACTCGCCGGACCTCGACGAGACCGAAGCGCGCATGATGTTTTACACGCCGGTGTGCTCGGGCCCGAAAGCGTTTACGGAGACTGGGTACCGACTCCAGTGCATCCAGAGCGGCCGCCGGCCGCGGCTCATGGTCGTCATCACCATGTACAACGAAGATGAGAACGAGCTTCGGTCGACGCTGCGCAAGGTGTGCAACAACGTCCTGTACCTCAAGCAGCACAGCCTCCCGGGCTACGAAGGCGACGATGCGTGGAAGCAGGTGCTCGTCGTCGTCGTCTCGGACGGCCGGACCAAAGCCAACAAGGGCACGCTCGAGTGGCTCTCGAACGTCGGCTTGTACGACGAAGACGTCATGAACATCACGTCCACCGGCGTGAAGGTGCAGTGCCACCTCTTTGAGCACTCGCTTCAAATGACCAAGGAGAACTCGATCCGGTTCCCGCCGCTTCAAGTCGCGTTTGCACTGAAGGAGAACAACGCGGGGAAGCTCGACTCGCACCTCTGGTACTTTGACGCGTTTGCCGAGCAGATCATGCCCGACTACACGGTGCTCCTCGATGTGGGCACGATGCCGACCAAGTCGTCGTTCTACAAGCTCCTCACCGCGCTCGAAATCAACGCGCAGATCGGCGGTGTCTGCGGTGAAATCGCCGTCGACAAGCCGTTGCCCAACATGTGCAACTGGGTCATCGCCGCGCAGCACTTTGAGTACAAGATCTCCAACATCCTCGACAAGTCGCTCGAGTCGTGCTTTGGCTTCATCTCGGTGCTGCCCGGTGCGTTCTCCGCCTACCGGTACAAGGCGATCCGCGGTGCGCCATTGCAGGCGTACTTTAAGAGTCTCACGACCGACATGGCCGAGCTCGGGCCGTTCGCCGGCAACATGTACCTCGCCGAAGATCGCATCCTGTGCTTCGAGCTGCTTGCGCGCAAAGACTGCAACTGGACGATGCACTACGTCAAGGACGCGATCGCGCGCACGGACGTGCCGACAAACTTGATCGACCTCGTGGGGCAGCGCCGGCGCTGGCTCAACGGGTCGTTCTTTGCGCTCGTGTTTGCGATTTTGAACTGGGGCCGCGTCTACACCGAGTCGAACCACTCGCTCACGCGCAAGCTCGCGCTCCTCGTGCAGTACATCTACAACATTCTCCAAGTGTTCTTCTCGTGGTTTTTGCCGGCCAACTTTTATCTCGCCTTGTACTTTGTCATCTTTCAAGGCTTCCGCGACAACCGCTGGAACTTTATCGACACGTCCGACTACCCAAAGTGGGTCCTCGACGGCCTTCCGACAGCGTTCAACGTCTTTTACGCGGTCACGGTCTTTACGCAAGTGACGATTGGGCTCGGCAATAAGCCCAAGCACGTCAAAGGCACGCATTACCTCATCTCGGTGCTCTTTGGCCTCCTCATGCTGCTCGCGTCCGCGGTTGCGATCGTCATCTTCATCACGTCGTCGAAAGACGTCACGGCCATTGTGCTTGCGGTGCTCATCCTTGGCACGTTCTTCATCGGGTCGGCATTGCACTGTGAAGTGCACCATATCGTGCTCACGTTCGTGCAGTACACGGCGCTCATGCCGAGCTTTGTCAACATCCTCATGGTCTACTCGTTCTGCAACTTGCACGACCTTAGCTGGGGCACGAAGGGCATCGACACGGGCCACGAGACGCACAAAGCCGAGGCCGTCGGCCAGTACAAGGACATCGTTGCGCGCCAAAAAGCGCTCGAAGCCAAGAAGGCCGAGGACGCGCGCAACCAAGACGAGCTCAAGAAGCGCTTCGACTCGTTCCGGTCCAACTTGCTGCTGGTGTGGGTCATGTCCAACATGTCGATGGTCATCATCTGCGTCAACACGGTCGGCGCCGACTCGTTCCTGCCGTTCTTGTACGCGTTTGTCGCGGCTTTCAACGGCATTCGGCTCCTCGGCTGCATCGGGTACCTCATCTACTACGCGCGGCAGTTCCTCCTCTTCAACACGCTCAGCGCCACCGGCGTCCTCCACAAGCGCCACGAAGCGCGCAAGCACAAGAAGGCCGAGGACCCGGACCCGATCGACATGGAACTCGGCACGTTCAACGAACCTGCGGGCTCCGAGATTGGTGTGCCCATGATGCAAGCGCCGTACAACCGCATGCGCTAGATCGATACTACTTTGATCGAATAGTACACTTAGACCAAGTTAGGATTAATCCAATGTACCATACCATTTTGCATGGGACCTCGCCGGCCTATCCTGGAGACTTGGATTGTTTGAGATCGGTCAAGAGGAGTGGATGGATAGACGTCCGACGCCACTTTGCACTTGGCGCCACTTTGCACTTGTTGAGAAATGACAATGGGACAGTCGTCAGCGCAACGATGCCGCAATGCGTTGTTCAATCCATCATCCACTATCCAAAGGCGATTCACTATCCACATGCTACTATCTTCTCGCCAGCAAGTCGTTGAATGCATTTCACTGGATACTTTGCGCTGTACGCATTGCCGAGCGTATACCTCGTTGAAGTTGCGCGTCTATACTTTACTAGATCTTATTGGCGAGAATGTCGGACCGGAAGCGCTCCATGAGCGACGTCATGTAGTAGAGGTTGTGCAGCGTCGCGAGCATCATGCCTGTGGGCTCGTGCGCCTTGAAGAGGTGGTGGATGTACGATACGCTGTGCTCCTTGCACGCGGGGCAGCGGCAGCTCTCGTCGATTGGGCCGTGGTGCGAGGCAAACTTGCCCTTGGTGACTTGGATGCGCCCGAGTGTCTTGGAAAAGACCGTGCCGTGGCGGCCCGCGCGCGTCGGGTAGCACGAGTCGAACGTATCAATGCCGAGCGGGACGCAGCCGTGGAGCGACGGCTCGTCCGCGATTCCGAGCAAGTGAATGGGCTTTTCGCGCGGGAGCTGCGGCGCCACGTACGTGAGCAGGTCCAGCATTTCGTCGCGGTTCTTGCCGATGCTGCCGCCGATCGCATGGCCGTCAAAGGGCAAGGACGCAATGTACTCGATGCTCTGCTTTCGGAGGTCGTAGTCGACGCCGCCGTGGATGACACCATACATGGCTTGGTTCTTAACGTTCTTGAGATGCTCGCGCAGACTTCGGGCCTCCCAGCGGTGCGTGCGCTTGACCGAGAGCGCCTAGTACGATGCCACGTCATCAGCCGTTTCAAAAATAAGAAACAAGTTGTACGAGCGCTTCGGGCGTAATGTGGTACGGCGGCAATTCATCAAACGGAATGATAATGTCGGCGCCGTACGCTTTTTGAATTTGGACGCTCGACTCGGGCGTCAGCGTCACCTTGCGCCCGTCCCGGTACGACTTGAAGTCGACGCCGTCTTCGCTGATCTTGGCGACCGTCGATGGTCCTTCGCGGTACTTGCCGCCGTGGCTGCGGCCCGCGCCCTTCATCGTCAGCTCTTCGTGTACCGAGCCATACGCGAGCGAAAACACTTGGAAGCCGCCGCTGTCGGTGATGAGCGGCCGCGTCCGGTTCATGTAGGTGTGCAAGCCACCGGCGCCGCCAATCACGTCCGGACCCGGCTGCAAGAGCAAATGGTACGAGTTGGCAAACATGAGCTGGACACCGGCCGCGTCGGCCTCGCGCTGCGTGACGCCTAATAAATTCTCGCAGTGAGCAAAGGGCAATGTGGAGAATAGGACGACCTTTGAGCGCAGCGTTGGTGCCGACGGGGACAAACCCTGGCGTGTCGATGACGCCGTGCGGCGTATGAATGCGCCCGACGCGCGCCCGCGACTTGGTCGACTCGTGCAGCACTTCAAAGCGAAAGAAATCGCGCGGCACGTACGGCGGGAACGTCGACGCCTCGGGCGGCGGGCCATAGTCGTGGTCCTTCTTGAAGCGAACCTTCTTGATCTTCTTGATCGAAGTCACCCCGTCGGCGCTCGTCGCTGCCGTCGACAGGTGCACCACCGAGCGGGCGCGGTTCGCCGCCAATGGTCGCCACATTGCCTATGCGGATGCGACAGGCGACCGTATCCGGTATTTGGCGACGCCGGCGTCGTGCGGGGCCGACAGGCCAGCATCGGGCAAGGACGTTGGTCGACGGCCAAAAGCACTGTCAACAATAATGGTGCATGTAGTACGTGGCGCGGGCAGGTGGACCCTTGGTGGCCTCCATGACGTGGCACTCGGAGAAACGTTCAGCTCAGACAGGCGGCATGTCGACACCACGATGCTGCGACTTCCCCGTCAATCACGACACGTTGGGCACCCAAGGACTGGTAGAGTACAGAGACAATATTGTGCGTGCAATGATCGACAAACAATAGACAATACGATGCACACATACGACGAGTAGATTCGAAACGTGATTGCTAAAACTGCGTCAGCGTCGAGCCACGCGTCGACTCGATGCCCATGTTGTTCATGTCGCTGGGCGTGTTGTACGTGAAGCCTTGGAACGTGATCGAGCCGCGGACGTCGGACGACCGGTTGTACGAGCCGCCCATGACGGTCGCGTCCGGCACCGAGTTGAGCTGCATCTTTGTAAACTCGGCCTCAAAGTTCTTGGTCTCTTCGAGGTTGATGTTGGCGCACGGGTTGAACGGCGGGGGCAGCTCCCGCGCGTAGAGCGCGTCCCAGTTGATGGCCGCAAAGAACGGGTGGACCTGAATGTCCTTGGCGCTCTTGTTGCCGAGGCGCTCGTTCGGGTTGCGATTCAAAAGACCGGCAATCAACGACTGCGCCGGCGCCGATACATAGTCGGGGAACGTCAACGGCGCGTTCCGGACGCGCTCAAAGAGCTTTTGGCGGTTGCGCGTGTACCACGGCGGGAGGCCCGTGAGCATCTCGTAGAGGACCATGCCGAGCGCCCACCAGTCGACCGACGTGCCGTGGCCGACGCGGTCGAGGATCTCCGGTGGGAGGTACTCGGGCGTGCCGCACATCGAGTTGGTGCCCTCTGCGCCGTCCGTGATGCCTTCCTTCGCCAAGCCAAAGTCGGCTACGCCCGTCGACATGAGACGCACGAGCTAGTACAAGGAACGTACCCAAGAGCACATGGCCCGTCGCGTCAAAGAGGATGTTTTCGGGCTTGAGGTCCCTACGCCTCGGTGAGCCCAATGCGATATACGACGGGCTACCGATAGACGACGCCGAGCTGGTGGAGGTGGTCGAGTGCGAGCACAATCTCAGCCGCGTAGAAGCTCGCCATGCTCTCGGAGAAGCGCTCCATGCGCGAGAGATGGAAGAAGAGCTCGCCGCCGGGGCAGTAGTCGATGACAAAGTAGAGCTTCTGCGCTGTCTGGAACGCGTAATGCAAGTGCACTAATGCGGTCGAATCAGAAATGGCAGAGGAGACATGGACGTACCAATGTACGGGTGCTTGGTGAGCCCGAGGACGCGGCGCTCGGTGCGCGTGTGCTCGACCTGGTTGCGTCGCTTGACGTTGGGCTTGCTCAACGTCTTCATCGCGTACAGCTTCTTCGAGTCCTTCTTCCGCACGAGCGTCACCTTGCCGTACGACCCCTTCCCAATGACTTTGAGCAGCTCGAAATCGTCGAGGCGCGTCTTGGGCGTGTTGTACAGCGTGATCTCGTCCTCCATGTTGGCCTCCTTGTCAAACTCGGCGCTGTCTTCGAGTTCGGACGACGCCTTTGAGACGTACTCGACCTTGGGCGCGGCCTGCGGCTTGGGCACACAGTTGGCGCTCGTGTCCGAGGGCGGCGTCGTCCGCGGCTCCTTCTACACATGCAGTGAGCGACGCCATAGAGATAGAAGAGAGCGGTCGTACGTGCTCGAGGAGGAAGACCTTGAGCGCTTCGCTGTTGTGCGGGTTCGGGTACGGCGACGTCGGATCCCACGCGCAGAGCTGCTGGAGCCACACGCTGAGCTCGAGCTGGCGCTTGTGCACAAACTCGGGGTTGAGGCTGCCAATAAACTTCTTGGGCGGCACGGCCGTGCACTTGTAGCCTTCCTTGACGAGCTACGCAGCGGCTAAATGGCATTTTCGAGCGCGACGAGCCATACCGTGTCGTGGAGCTCCTTGAACTCGTGGTACCGGTGCTTGACGACGTAGCTCATGTTGTCGATCTGGACTTCGAGGATGTACACCGTGTGCTTGGAGCCGCCCGAGCTCACAATCTCATGGCCCACGATCGCGTTGAACCGGACCATGCTCCTCCCGTCGTCTTGGCCCCTCGCTCCGATATTCGTTGTGGCAGCTCGAAATAGCCGGCAGCCGGCCTCCGGATACAACATCCGTATCCGGACCAAATAAAAATGGCGCCCTTCAACGTTGCAAATAAAAACTGTCTTTGAGGCTAGTCGACGTAGAGGCGGCGCTGCTTCAAGCTCGCACCCACGCTCGAAGGACTCGAGTCGGCGCCATCGACTAAAACAATTCTACTAAGACCCTTCTCGACGCGCAGCAGGTCGCAGTTACGCACGCGTGTGGCGCCAAGACATGACGACGTGCCCGTTCGTCCGTCCCTTCTACTCGTTCGATCGCTCTAAGCTTTCAATAAGCCAACGCTCAATATGTAATCCTTCACGCTACGAGGATATCACTCAACGCTGCAACACACGAGACGCTTGGCCACAGAATGACGAATGCAAATGCAGCGGCTCGTAGGAAGACGTGTCCAGTCAAGCTAAGCGACTACAAGTCGACGAGTCGATGCGGTGCCCAGCGACGATGGCGACGACGACGGCGACTGCAAGGCAAGTGAGTCATGCGGCCTGTCTTTCAGTATCAAGTTTGAGAGGTTTGGGCAAGCAAGAACGCGTGACGTGGTATTGAGAGATGGGTCCACAGGTCGACTGCCTGCGCCGTACTACACTGTAGTGCTGGTAATCTTCATAGTAAATACAAGTATAGTACCTTTTAGAGGAGGCTGTCGTCGTTGGCCGATGCTCGTCGGTGGGCAATGTCCGTGTGTGTGTGTGGTGCTTGGTGACGCGCCGGCGCAGAAGCCTGGCGACGCCAGCTGGTTTTCGGAAACGCTCCTGGCGCTTGGGAAACCTCTGAAAGTCGATACGTGCGAGCCAGCAGAAAGGCAGGACCGACGAAGCGATGCCCACGGACGACACGAGACGCATGTTCACGACGGCGACGCTCATCTGCCAGGTCGTGTCGACGGTCGCGGCCTCGTACATGCTCCTGCGCATCCGCCACACCACGGCCCTCTCGACCAAACTCATCTTCTACCGCGCGCTGAGCGACGTCGGCTTCTCGTTGACGGGCGCGATTGCCAACGTCCTCGCCTTGCGCAACGCGCCGCCGTCGTGGCCCATTGACGTCTTCCTCAAGGCGCCGCACTGGAGCCTCGAGATATCGTCCTTTCTCTGGTCGATCGCGCTCGCCTTGTACATCTTGTTTCGGCAGAACCAGCGCGGCGACTTCTCCATGATCTTTACGCACACAGCGATCTGGTCGCTCACGCTGCTCTACGCGGCCCTCGAGATTTACGCGCTCGAGTCCAGCTCCCAGCAGGTGCCTCTGATTGCACGTGTCGTCTGGGACACGCTCGCGCTCATCGCGCTCGTGACCGTCCTCTATGCGCTCTGCTCGTTCCGTGCACACAAGATTCGGTCCGGCCAGCTAGGGCAAAGCGTCGTCATGGGCAAGCTCCTCGGCTACATGCTCATCTTCCTAGCGTTCGTGACGCCGAATCTCACCAACGACGTGTGGTTCTTTGCCACCGGCGCGCCGACGCCGACGCCCGACGACGCGTTTGCCAACATCTCGTCGATCTTGTTTGCGCTCTGGCCGACTGGCAACTGCATCGTCTTTTTATCCAAAGTCAACTGCTACCGGCCGCCGACGCTCAAGGCAGACGAGGCCGCGCCGCCACTCTCGCCGACGCAAGAGCTGCACGGGCTCGAGATTGGCGAGAAGATTGGCCAAGGCCTCGCAGTTGTCTACCGCGGCAAGTGGCGTGGCGCGGTCGTCGCGGTCAAGATGAAGATGCTCCTCCTCGACAACAACCACGAAGCGCTTGACCCAGCGTTCTTGCACGAGTGCAACGTCGAGATCCAGCAAGAGGCCATTGTCATGAAGCGGCTCACGCACCCCAACATTGTGCTCTTCATGGAGGCTGGGTTCTACCAAGGCTCCATCTGTATCATCTCCGAGTACTGCGCGCGGGGGTCGCTCCGCGACGTGCTCTCCAATGCCTATGCACTCAACGGCCGCAGCATCATTTGGCCCATGAAGATCCGGCTTGCGCTCGGCCTCGCGTACGGGCTGCAGTACCTACACAACTCGCAGATGATCCATCGGGACCTCAAGAGCCCCAACATCCTTGTCGACGAGACGTGGCACGCCAAGATTGCCGACTTTGGTACGCTCCGCCTCGCCGAGATCGTCCGGAGCCAGAACCATCATGTCTCACCGGAAATGACCGGTCTTGTCGGCACGACCCGCTGGATGGCGCCCGAGGTCATCAAGGGCAACAAGCAGTACACGGAGAAGATTGATATTTATTCGCTGGGCGTCATTCTCTGGGAGCTCATTGACGGCCGGAAGCTGCCGTACGACGAGATTCGGTGGAACCACCAGATCGAAGCCGCGATTGTCCAAGGCAAGCGGCCGACGATCATCGCAAATTCGTGCCCACCGCGCTGGAAGGTGCTCGTCTCGATGTGTTGGCAAGTCGACCCGACGCAGCGGCCGACGATCGCGCAGCTCATTCGGTCGCTGCACCGCGTCGCAAAAGAGGACATCAAGGACGCTCTGCACAAGAACCTCCCGTTTGTCGGCAACCTCCAGCAAATGGACTGCGACTACATTTTGAAAAACACGCGCTGCGAGGTCGACATTGAGCCGCCGGGCACCTTGTACTTCAAGCGCACAGCCAGCGATGTGAGCCTCCTCTCGGCCACGAGCACGAATTCCCATCTCAAGCACATCCCGCTGCTGGAAGAGACAAATACGGGGCGGTCCGGCGGCAAGTCGAGTTTCTACGCCTTGGCCTAGGAAAGCTGTTATTATTTAATGCTACATGTGGTGTCGAGTATGCTCGCCGGTCCAAATGCCGATGTCGTTGGCGACCGAGCTGGTATGAGCAGGCCAGATGCGAGTCGCCCAACCGAGATCGCATCGCCCGACGGGTCGCTGATCGTGGCTGTCGAGCCACAGACCTTATGCGCTGCCTTGCGCTCGGCAACGCCACACGAGCACTCGGTCTGCATCGCAGTAGGGGTAGGTGAGAATGGCTCGAGTCTGTGTCGTTTGGTCGTAGTGCGCTACAGGGTTTGTCTTTTTCTAGATGACGAGTCGTTGGAGGTTGAAGGAAGCTCGACGCAGAGCTGCAACGGCGATACGAAAGGCGGCAGTGGACGCCGTGTCGGTACGAAGGTTCGGTCTCGAGGAAGATGAGTTGTGGGCGAGAACAGGCTCGGCTGCTGCATAGTACACGGCCAAGGCCAAGAGGCTTGGCTCTCGCGGGACAAAAGTTGTGTGAAGCAGGAGTGATGTAGGTGGTACCGCATCCAGCACCATCGACACTGTCTCGACAGCAACTGGGCGGCGCAGGAACAACGTTCGTCTCGGTCCTTTAGGGTTGTTCGGACGATGCTACGACGGCCTTCTCACTACGAGATGCACTTGCGCCGACCTCGGACATGGGAGCCAGGGATGAATTGGAGGGAGCTCGGATACGTGGCAGCTCCACACGTCGTTGCAGGCGACAGGAACCATCGCACAACGGGAATGCCCCATGCGTCGTGGCGTGCCACGTCATCCCAAACGTGAAATGTACGAACCCAAAACGACAAAAGCTCCGAAATTACGTATCTTCCGGATATGCTTCCGGATAAAACGCTCGATTCGAGAAATTTCCGCTTTGACGCGGCCGCTCATTTGGCAAGATGAGCGACGACGAAGCGAGCCCGGGGAAGCTCCATGACGGGTACCATGGCTGGTTCAAGTCGGTGGCTCGCACGGGCGAGGTAGTGCCATCACGCTTGGCACCATCATGGCTCATGGCCGCGCTAGGATTTTACGCCCAAGGTCATCTCGACGCCGGTCGTCGACAACGCCGTCGGGTCGGCATGGAACGCCGGTGGCACGTGGTTCGCCGCCTTATTGCATCCATAAGTCGTTGGCTCAATGGCGCATTGCGTAGGGAAGAAGTCGACAAGTCCGAGTGGGCGCGCGAGGCCTTGAAGCGCCACATCCTCGACGGGTTTGCATTTGACGACGCGAGCCATGCTCTCCGCGTCGTTGCCAAAGACATTGTCACGTGCACGGGCGAGACCAAGGTAGATGCATCATACCACGTGACATGCTCCTGTATCGCTCTTCTAGATTGTCTATAGCCGCGGCAAGAAGCGCTGTGGGTACGAGCTCGACGTCAAGTTTGCTTGGACGTGCACCGACGCCGATGGCGCCACAGCCAGCGGGCACGTCAAGCTCCACGATTTTGAAGACACGAACGGCGAAGACTACGAGATCCACGTCTCGTCGAGTGGCGGCTTGGACCTTGGCAAGAAGGGCGTCGACGCCATCAAGCGGTGGGAGCCGCGCCTGCGCCAGCTGCTCCAGGCCTGGAAGACCGAGCTGCTCCAGCAATGAACCATGAAATAAATCTAGTGCACATGGACGCTGGTCGTCCTGTCCTTTCTGCAATGGAAGCGTGACACACGCTGCGTCATCCAAGTCAGCATATATAAGTGGCATAGAAGCGAAGCTAGCATCGACTGGTGGTCTCGTCGTTACTTCCGCGGCGGCGTTGCGGGCCGCTGCGCGCCGGCGCCGCCCATGCCCTGGTATGCAAAGCGCTGCTTCTTCTCCGCCGGCTTGAGGATCTGGAACGAGCACATGAGCGACTCGTCGACCGACATCATGGCGCCGGCATTGTCAAACTCGCCGCAGTAGTTGGGCGCCGAGAAGAGCGTCACGAGCTGGCGCTTGGCAAAGAACTCGTAGCCGTCTTCGACGACTTGGTGCGCGCGGCAGATGAGGTCGAGGTCGTGGCGCTTGAGAAACTGACTAACAATATCGGGGCCAAACGTAAACGAGACGCCGCGGTCGTTCTCGCCCCAGCCGAGAATGTCCTTCTCCGGGTCCGACCAGAGCAGATCGCAGAGAAGACCCGTGTCGGGCACGTCCGTCGGGCGCACAAAGCGCTTGATCTGTTCCATTTGGCTGAGCTCGGGCGAGAGGCCGCCGTGCATGCAAAAGATCTTTTCGTCCACGATCGCCGCGACCGGGAGGCAGTTGAAGCAGTCGGTGAACGTCTTCCAGAGCTTGATGTTGTAGCGGCGTTTGCCTACATTTGCCATCAGATCTTATTGCGCCTTCTCTCCCAGCGCGCATACATTCGTCGTAAAAGCCGTAGATGCGGTTGATCGACGCGCATTCGTGGTTGCCGCGCAAGATGAAAAAGTTCTCCGGGTACTTGATCTTGTACGCGAGGAGGAGGCAGATGGTCTCGAGGCTCTGCTTGCCGCGGTCGACATAGTCCCTACGATGGTCGTTAGCATTCGTTTCGCCGACCACAAACGCGTTTCGCCGCATGGGCGTACCCGAGGAAGAGGTAGTTGGCGTCCGGCGGGAAGCCGCCATACTCGAATAGCCGAAGCAGGTCGTAGTACTGGCCATGGATGTCGCCGCAGATCTTGATGGGCGCCTCGAGCTCGACAAGGATCGGCTGCGAGAGGAAGATCTCGCGCGAGTGGAGGCAGAGCGCGCGGATCTCGCTCTCGAGGAGGTTGACCTGCTTGCCGGGGCGGGCGCCACGTACGCTCAGGAGCTTGTCGATGATGCCATCGACGTCGATGGGTTCGAGGGCCGACGCCATGCTTCGTGTAGCGGCAAACGAAAAATGTGAGTGGTGGCACATGACAGAGCCAGTGACCGACCGCTGCGTTTATACTATTGCGCACCCCGATCTTGCATTTTGTATAGAGATTTAAACTTTGGCTATTAAATACCGACCACCCGGCCCTGGCCGTATTAAAAAAAGACGGTTCTTCAACCCCACATACACTTGCTGTTTGTATGCGCTCGACGGCAAAGCACGTGCTTTAAAAAAAAGTCCGACCCCCCGCCCGGTTCTTTAATTCATTTAAATGGGCGCCTGTTTATTTTATTACCCGCTCTATTTATATGGCCCGATGACGTGGCGCCATCGCAACGAAGTGTGAGCTTAGGCCAGTGCGTTTTCGTGCGGGAGGCAGTGCGGGAGCGCGTCGGCCGCCGCCAGCCCGCTCTTGATGTACTCGTAGCAGAAGAACGTGATGGCGCACTGCGGCAGAATCCGCAGCGTGTTGACGTGGAAGCCAGCGTAGAGCGCACGCACACCTTCCTTGCGCGCGATCTTGGCCATGGCATCGAGAAAGTGCTTGTACTCGCTGTGGCGCCCGACAGTGTCCTGCATGCGCACGCGAACGACGTCGCCAGGGTACGCAAAGCACGACGCGATCGTCTTGGACACGATCGCCGAGAGGACGACACCGGAGGCCGATGGCTACACGTCGCAGGCGTCACGGCGAGAAGGCAGTAGAGGGTAGTACCTTGTCGTTCTCGACACCTTCGGCTGCAGCGATACGCGCCTTCATGGATTCGTAGACTGGAAACTGGATGCCGTAGCTGAGGATACCTAGGTGGTCATGACGTGGCCACTCGAGTCGCTAAAATCGTATATTCACATACCAACTGCCGACGCGGAGAGACCCTTGTAGAATGCGCCGAGCCCTTCGGTGCGGTAGATCGACACGATCGTGGACCGCAGCGCTACGTTTGCATCTCATTATGAGTACCTCGAGAGACCAGGACACATGCTACTCGAGTACGAGTCACGCCCGTGCGAGGCCGCAAGCTGGTGCATGTGCTGCGTCTGCATGCGCGTGCGGAGGAACCAGAGCGGGTACGTGACCGTGTCAATGGCCGTGCCTGCGATCGTCGCCGACGCGGCTTGCACGATGAGCGGGCTCTATTCAAAGAATCGCGTGAGAGAGGAGGCGCCTGTCGTGAAGCTGCGTACGTTGCTCAATGCGGTCGTGTTGAACTGCGCTTTGACCCACTCGTACGTCGGAAAGTAGAGCGAAAAGTACACGGGGAAGCTCAGCATCGCCGCCGAGTAGCCGCGGTACATGCCACGGACACCCTCTTCGACGTAGATCGTGTGCACGCTGCGGAAGATGCCATTGTACTTGCTAAACGCCAAGACGCCGCCTGCCGCGACATGAGCCATTGGAGACGGGACGCCATGTACCTTGGGCCTGGATGCGCGTCTTGGCGACGTCCAGCGGGCAGCACATGCTGGCCGTGACGGAGCCCGCGATTGCGCCCGCGATCATGTCGTGGCGGTTCTTCTCCAGCGAGAGCATCTCGATCCTCTCGCAGCGGCGTCTTGGGAAGTGTCGAGATGGTCGATGTGGCTGGCGGCGCCGATCTGATTGGCGGAGAAATATCCGTATCCGGATGCGATGGCCATCATCAGCCGGATACGGGACAATCGGACGCGAAAAAAACGGCTGCGTTTGATTGCTCTGCGGACAACCTGTCGTGTCATGACCTGACGATTTCGTGGCCTTGCACGTCCACGTGGGGGGTCCATAGTCCTCCTCGTACTGTAGGCTACGCATAGTCCTCCTCGTACTGTAGGCTAGCTGAGCGGTCGTAGTCCATCGTAGCACCGTCTACGAACGCACATCGGCTTTGAAGGGACTCGAGTAGCTTCGCTTTTTGAGGTATCCCGACGTAGCTCCCGGTCGTATCTTGTATAGCTGTGGGAGTGTAGCACGATGCCCCGTGCGGCGACTGTTTCTATCGCCTGCCGCCTCGGTAGCGACCGAACCCAAGTGAACATGACGCATTCAAGCGCTGACAGGGCACTCTTGGTAGCCAGTCCGTGCAACCGAGCGCTCGAATCGCGTCACATTCAGCGCATGCGACATGCCGAGCTATCGCGCAAGCACGTCGCCGACCCACGACATACGACGTTTTATCGTCGGCCTCGTCCGGCCGTCGGTTCAAAGGGCAGCTGAGCGTCAAGTCCCTGCTCCGCACCGGCTACAAAACGCTTCGTGAGACCCCAACCCTAGTTGCTGACGTTGCCTAAGCACGCAACGCAACGCCAAAGGTGAAAAGTCGCGCTATGCAACGATCACCGTATCCCTTGTCCGACCGCTTGACGTAGTAGAGCAAAGACATCAGCATCTGTGTACATTGACTGAATGAAGAAGGAAGAAAAGACTACGGAAGCCAGGCCGGGCCTCGAATCGCACACTCGACCCGCAAAAAGCTCTCCTTGAGGTCCCCTGCCATGACCTCGGCCGTTGCTTGGAGCGGTCCGCCGTCGGCAGTCGCAAAATGCTGCAGGCACATTTGGAGACGCTCGGCGCGCTCGAGGAATTGACCTTCAGCGACGCCATAGTCTTTTGGCTCGAGGCCACCGCTGGCGTCCGAGACCAACGCCTTCTTCTCGACGCAAACGGTCGCAAGCCACTGCCCGCGATGCCACCATGCGACTTGGCGCGCGGCCAAAAAATGCAGTCGCGCCGCGCACGCGCTCTTGGCGACCATGACAAGCCCGAGCAAGAAGCGCTCTAGAGACAGAGAGAGGTGTTTCGTGTCGGCCACCACTGGCGCCGCACCTGCCATCGTGTCGATCGAGAGCTCAAACGGGTCGGGCAGCGGCGCGGCCGACGGAAAGAGACACGCGAATGCTTGGTTGGCGGCGGCGTCGGTCCCGGCCCCCGAGATCTTGCCTTCTTTGACTTGCGCGAGCCAGCTCTGGACGTCCGATGCGTGGCCGTGGAGCCCCAGCGGACACGCAGCCACCTGGCTGGACAAGGCGACCCACCGCGCTTGGTACTCTTTGAACTCGACCGCCAACTCCATGGCACTCGCGTCCGCGTCACCGAGCTGGCGACGAAGAGTGCCCATGACCTCCTCTACCCACTCCCGTCATTCCCCATCACGACACAAGATCCGTACGGTTGCCCAGCTCGTCGTAGATGTCGACGGCTTGGAGCAGCGACTGGTACGTTTCTTGGGCGCGGTTCAACACGCTCAGCTTGGCATGGCAGCTGGCAATCTACGCGCGAGCTCTTCAGCATATGTTGCTCCTCAGAATCTTCGTACCCGACTCGCAATCGACGCCAAGAGCGTTGAGCGCTCGTGCTGTCGTAGCCGCGCCAGCAACTCGTCCGTGAGCCCTAACCCCATATGCAATGGCACGATAGACAATATCATCCACGGTATACATGGCATGTGCAGATCGTCCTTGAAGACGTGAGCAAAGAGCCCATCGGCGTCGACCGTGCTCCGCTCGGACGCATGCAGCGCCGCCCACACCTCCGACACGTTCGCTGCGCCAAAGAGGTGGTGCTCGGTCTTGAGAAGCAGCGCGACACCAATGCCAAACAGAATGCGCAGGCCTTGGGCAAAGACGAGGTCCCAAATACGAAGCACCTGCGCTCCTCAATCAAGTTGTCGATCATGCTGCGTCGTACCGTCGAGAGAGGGAGCTGTGTGGCGGTAAACACCGAGACGAACCAGCGCTGGACGAGTGCATCGAGCGGAAAGCAAAGCGTCTCCAAATGATAGCAGAGCGACGGCGCTTGGTCGTGCAATAGCGCTCGAAACACCGCTCCGTCGACAAGGAGCGCTGGCCGATACCCGTGAAAGTACCCCGGCAAGATGTGGTCGATCACGCTATACAGTGGCGGATGTTGATACTTTGATACTTTGGGATCGTACGTCGATCGCCCAACCTATTGACGACCCAGAACGCACTCTCTTCGTCGAGATACGCCAAGAGGAGGCACGTGACCCGCCATGGACACGGGTGGCAGTACGGTCTACGTAGCCGTCGTGAGTTGTACATGGTATCGCTAAACAACAGAACAACTTGTAGCGAGCCAGTGCGACGAGGAGGCGGCGGCGACTTGCGAGTTCCCACTCGGGCACGACCGCGTCGCTGGGATACGCCGACGGCTTTTTGCCACCGCGGTCGCTTGTCGGCACGTCGTCGTCCGTGTCGCTGCCTCGACGGGTCGGGTGCTTGGCGCCATGAACTGACAGCGCCTGGAGCCGGTCGAGCACCATGGCTTCGATCACCGCGTTCGTGGCTCTGTTCGTGTAGGCGTTGATCGGCGACCGCGCGGTGGCGGATGCGTGGGCGTCGTACGCGCCCGAGAAGCCCTTCCAGAGCGCACCCCGGAGCTCGTCTGGGATGCCGACGCGCAGCGCCGAGACCACCTCGGTCGTTTGGTCGTAGTTGTTGGACGTAAAGCACTGCTCGAGCTGCACGTACTTGGTTTCGGCGTGGCCTTGCAAGAGCAGCGACAGCCATTTCCTAGACCGATGCATTGATACGTTGATACAACAGCGCGCGTACTTGGCACTCGCCGACACACCCGCGACTCGATCCTTCTCGTCGTAAACTTGCAGCACAAACCTACCCCGTCGCTCAAGCGTCAACGCAGTTATAGACAATAGTGTACATTTTGGACGGCGGCGTCGCGATCCAAATGAGGCAGCTACCGTGTTCCAACGCGCGCGCCTTGGTGAGTTTGAAAAAGCCGGCTTCCTTCTTGGCGCGAAGAAGCGACTGCTGCTCGCCCGTGACGCGCACAGTCGGCGCATGCTTGACATCGACGCGTCCTACGACATTATGACGAAGTTGTACATTATCGCATATGGCATCGACGTACCTTGAAGCGTCGAGAGACTGTCGTCGTTGAAGTAGAGCAGGTCCCCGGACGCCAAGTAGACAAAAAAGTGTCGCTTCCAGTAGGCAATGATACTCTTGGGACTAACAAATTACAACATATAGTATCCACCACTATCCATGGATCGATTGGATAGTAGAAAGCACCTCTGCACCGTGCGCTCGCGCCGCTTGGAGAGATACCCGGCATGCAACACGTCGACAAGCGGATAGAAGGCTGAGAGCGCCCCGAGAAGCGCCAAACCGTCCTCTTGCGCCGACTCAACGTCGTGGTCGTTGAAGCCCAAGAGCCATACGTTCTAGGGTAGGCGTGCATACATATTCGTCACGTCGTCCTACCTCGGCCGTCAAGATGGCAAACTTGTGGTCGGACGACGAGGCCTCGCCAGGCGACGATGACCGTGCCTGTCGAACGCAGTTGGAAACGAGTTGCAGTGAGTGACGGCAAGAGACCTGCACAGCGTCCAAGTAGCAGACGCCTGTCGCGTCGGCGAGGGACATGACACCTTCCGGGTGGGTCGCCGTGGACGAGTCTACGAGGCATCATGCAATGAGCACGTCGATGGCATGACGGCAGAGATACGACCGTAGTAGCGCAGCTCCTTGGCGTCCGTGCCCTTTACAAACACAAAGTACCGACGCTGCCAGCGTTTGCTACATGCTGCGTCACGACCACGTTGCCACGCGGAGCTGCATACCTGAAGCGCCCGAGCTTGCGCAGCCAGCCGCGCCAAAGCACAACTGGTCCATCCACCGAGGGCGTGCTCCTACATAGTGGTGGCATCGGCCATGAGCCTCGCGGAGCATGCCACGTCGTACGTCGGCCGCATCAACATCTTGCTCGCCCAACGGCAATCCCAGATATGATAGAAAGCAAGCATTATCTAAGTGCTCATTTCACGGCCGGAGCGTTGCGTGGGTTTAGCCACATGACGTGGCACGCTCTCAGCCCTCTTTTAGAGCTTGGTGCTTTGGGATCTGCGACAAGAGTGTCCACAAGTACACAGACAATATCGCGTTTATAATTACGGCGAGATACTTGCAGAATCCATTCCACTAGGCAGTAATCTCGGCAGTGTAGTTGGCGGGTACGACGTAGAGCTCGGTGCGCTCGTCCACCGACACGATCCACTCGTTGGCATCGACGTGCAGCACTTCCATCTTGGGTAGCTTGAGATGTCCTACAGAGAGCATTAGTCTCCGCAAAAGGCCCTAGTCCTCGTACCCGACTGCATCGGGATCAAGCCAAAAGTGGATGTGAGCACTTCGCCCGGCAAGACGTCCTCCGAGCACTCCGTCACACCTAGCCACTGCATGCATCTCGTATCCAACGCATATATTCGTACCCGAGACGAGGAAGTCCGAGTCGTTCGAGAGCTTCACTTGGACCTTGAGCACGCCGGTGGTGTGGTTGGTCGTATGCAGACGCAGCGGGGCCAGGTGCCCTTCGCGGCCAAACGACGGGACATCGACGTCGACGCTCACTGGCGCGACGACAAACGTCATTGGCGGTAACGGCAGCGTCGACACGACCACGTCACCGGTTGCCCGACGCCATCGGACGCGGACGCACCCGACGCTCGTTTGCGCCAGCATCGCGCGGGGCACGAGCCGCAAAACAAGGCTGTGCTGGTCTCCGTCGCCAAGCTCAAAGCCGGTCGTGACGCCACCGACAAGGCTTTCGACAACAACGACGTCGGCCATCGACGCGTCGACCGAGAGAATCTCGAGCGGCATCTGCGCCACGCTCGAGAGGGTCGCGTACAAGTGCACGGGCCGCCCGACGGTCGCGACGGACGGCGCCAGCCGCGCGGTTGTTGGAAACGGTGCGTGCACGAGCGCGGTCAGTTGCAGTGGCGCCTTGCAGTTGAACGCAAAGCTCGCGTCAAGCGTCACAGTCACGCCGACCGCCGTCGTGTACTGGACCGTGATGTGCACTTGGAGCGAGCACGGCACGGCGCACTTGAGCCCGACTTGCAGCGTCTGCGTCGTCTGCGGCGCCATCGACGCAAGGGACAAGACACTTGTCGGCTGGCCAACGTCGTCGAGTGCCAGCGGCTCCTTGGTCGTCGCGTCGTAGAGCAAATGCGCATCGAGAAGCGTGGCGACCGATGGTTCACACACAATCTTGTACGTCGCGGTGTCCACGACATCGTCGAGCGACGACAAGATGAGCGCAACCGTCGTAAGGTCGTCGACGAGCACGTGCGTCGGCGAGTTGGGTGCGAGATCGAGACGCGCGTGGGCGCGCGGCTGCAGAATCGTCACAAAACTACCGACGTCGCCAACGTCGTCCGGCTCGTCGTACAGCAACTCGGTGGCTTTCGAGCGCTGGAAGCTCGGCGACCCGGCGCCCATGCCCATGCCGGGCACGACGCCGTCCCACGCGACGAGGCTGTTGCGGCGCTTGAGGATGTGCACGTTCGGCCGCGACGTCCGCGCGACCAAGATCAAGCTCTGGCCGCGTGGGTTCTCGAGCACGAAACGTACTTCGTGGCACTGCAGCATGGACGCGCCGTCCGGGAGGAGCGTCATGGTGAGCGACAAGGTCGTCGGCGCTTTGGACGGCAGCGTCAAGTCGCATTGGTCGCCGTGGACCAGCATCTGGTCGTACCGATCGTCGCTAAAGACGACCGCGATCTTGGTCATCGTCAGCGGTGCCGGCAACGACGACTCGAGCGTCAATGTCAGCGTCATACTGTCACAGACATACGCCTCGGCGCTGGCAAATTCGACGCCGCAGTAGATGACGGGTCGTGCCCGGTCGAGCGCGAGTTCGTAGGACGGTTCGGGTAGCACCTCGTCGTCGTTGGGCGTCATCCACGCGTGGACAAACCCGTCTTGGAGCGTGAGCCGCTCGGCGTGCGGCACAAACTCTTCGACTTTGGGCGAGAGCAGCTGCAGCGTGCAGTCGAGATACGCGAGCGTGTCGCGCTGGTAGAACGCGCAGAGGAGGAGTTGCTTGAGTACCTGCGAGACCTGCGCCCACCAGCGCTCTTGGCTGTACGCGACTTTAGCCCGGCTCAAATCGATGCGTGCTTGCGGATAGTCGTTGGCCGCGAGCCGCTCGATGCCCAACCGCAGCAAGAATCGGTTCTTGAGCCGGTGCCGAGGCATGTGGTTGCTCTGGTAGTGCACGAGGTACTGCGTCGCTAGCTCCAAGAGGCGGATCCCGAGGTGAGCTTGCGGTACACACGTTTCCAGCCGCGCGCGCCACTCGGGCAAAGTCGGACCGCTGCTGGCCAAACTCGGGTCGCCGCCCACAAAGGCGGAGGGGGTCACAACGACGCCGTCGGTAGTCGCCGACGGGTCAAAGCTCACGCCGAGCTTGGCCGCAGCCTTGCGGCGCCACGTCGCGTACTTGGCGGCCGCGCTAAAGTAGAGGTACGGTTCCTTGTACAGGTCCGACTCGACGCCGGCCGACGAAAGCTTGAGCGACTGCGCCTCCAAGAGGAGCTGGCCAAACACGTGGTACTGCCGCGAGACCCACGCCCAGTGCTCGTACGCGCGGTCGAGCGGGCCCACTGCGCGGCTAAAGGCCTTCATGTGTCGCTGGAGCTGGTCGATCGCGAGCTTGAGGTTGTGCGACGAAAAGATGTGGTGGTACACGAGCTTGAAGTGGAGAAACTCAGCGACCGCCTTGATCTGCGTGTGCGCGTCGGGCTCGGCGTCGTTGCTCGTCATGGGCATCGCGAGCAGTGCCTTGTACGCGCCTTCGTAGTGCTGTAGCATCTTGGCGGTATGGCGGCGGAACTCGTAGTAGTGTCCGACCTTGAAGCCATGGCGGACCGCGATCGCGCGCGACGGCTTCTTGGCCTTCTTGACGCGCTTGGCCTGCGTCTTGTAGTACTCGATCGCATGCTCGCGGATCGCGCGCTCGAGCTTGATGATCATGGGCGACGTGCGACTTGCCTCTTTCAGCAGATACACGCTCTTCGAGTCGAGCTCGGCGCGCTTCCGGAGGCTCGCGAGCCGCTCGTCCGCGTTGCCGCCGTTCGACGGCGGGCCATCGTCGAGCAGCTGCACGAGCACTAGCAAGATCTTGCAGTCGCGGCCCGCGAGGTTGCGCCGAAGATCCTCGACTTCGTCGCGGATGACGGTTTCTTGGATCGCCCAGTCGCGCTGCGCGAGGCGCGGCTCGAACGCGTAGAAGAGGAGGACAAGCGACGGCAGCAGCTCGTGGTGCTTCTTGAGCCAGCGCGTCTTGAGGATACCAGTCTTGGCCGGCGCCTTGGCCATCTCGGTCTTTTCCTTCTTGGCCGGGAACACAAAGCGGTGCTCGTAGCTGGCGCTTGTCAAGTGAATGCGCGGAATGAACTCGTCATTGACCGAGCGCAGCACCGGGAGGATGCGCGTCTGGATGTCCTTGGGCCCGAGCGCAGCCACGAGCGGGCAAGGGACCTCGCGCAGCTCCGACGGGTACGCTTCCATGGCGATCACAAGTCAGCTTGGCCGCCGGATACACCGCCTCGGCCCTCGTATCCGGACATGCCAGCGCGCGTTGGGATTGGGCGATTGGGGCATCGCATTACCTTATCCGAGTACATCAACCTGCTTCCTCAACGGGAGCCAGCACCACGCAGCGTGCTTGGTAGAAGGCAGCGCTCTCTGTCTCAAGCCGCCGAGGTAGTTAGACTGTAGAATCGACTACTGCCCGCTCGCTGTTCCTGTCGACGCAACTTGGGCCCTGGCACGACTCGCACAAAAAGGCCAGCGTACTTGAATAAGAGAATCTATTCGGCAAACTCGGGCAACGGGCCAAGACACGAATGACCATGACCATGCGGCTGCTCGTGCTTCTCGCCGTCGGCGCGCAGGCGGCAGTGACGCTGACGTCGAGCCCACCAGCCGACTGCAATGCGTCGTCGACGTGCAAGTCGCTCACGTGTCTCCGCGGCTGGTGGATCGACCTCAAGGACAACCACATTGAGCTGGCCATCCTCGCCGGCGCGCTCGTCTTCCTTGCGTCCTTCTTGCCGCGCGTGCTGCTGCGGCTCGTCATCTTCATCCTCAAGAAGTTTCCATTTCTGCGCGAGTAGGCCCACCTACCGATGTCGTCGAGGTGAGCTCATGCGCCGACGACGGTGCTAGGGTCATTGAGGACTACGAGGCCCATTGCATTTGGTCGACGACGTACTTACTGTGCAGCACGCTCATTTGGGGCGCGCTCACAGTCAGCAAGCTCTCTCAGTTTCTGTGCCGGATCCACATTTACGTTTGGGGCCTCTTCTTCCTCCTCTGGCTCTACTACGTCTTTGTGGTTGTCGACAAGGTAGCGATGCCAGAGGTCTCTTGCAGCTTCGTTATCGACCTTTAGTTTGCAGTCCGCAAGTTTGGCGGCAAAGGTGAGAGCTCCAAGAACGTCGTCATCTCCGAGTCGATCAAGGTACGACGTAGCGTCGCGTGTCTTGATGCCGGAAGACGTTTGGTGTAGCTCCTTCGCCTGCTCGTGATGGTCATTGCAGCCATGTACATTTACCTCCAGATGTGGCAAGACCAGACGCTGCTCAAGTACTCGTTTCTGGGCATGATTGGTGGTGCCATCGCGCTTGGCTTTGTGGGCGCGGTAGGCTCTCCCATTTCAAATGTCCGATTTTCAGATCTGGATTCTGAGCGCGCAGTGTAGACGCACAATGCGGTTGGCGGCCTCTACCTCGTGCTCAACGCACCCTTCAAAGTCGACCAATTCATCCAGATCGGCGCGGTGAAAGGCCACGTGAGCCGCGTTGCGCTGCGATACACGGTCGTCATTGGCCTCGACAGCACCAAGATCTTTATTCCCAACAGCTACTTTTTGTACAAACCTATGGTACAAATCTTGTACGATGTACAATATTGTCGTATGGATGTTACTAGGTCAACTATTCGCAAGCCCCAAAGCGCCAGCTGCAGATGGACATTGACGTTGATCCGCACACGAGCGTGGCTCTTCTCCAGCGCCTCATGACGGACCTCGAGCTCATGCTGCAGTCCCGTCATATGGGTCTGACGTCGCATGAAGACTACAATGGCGACGAGAAGACCAAACAGCTCTTCTTTGTGACGATGGAACAGCTCTACCGCGTCCGCCTCTACACGTTCACGGACGAACTCGATGCGAAGAAGCACGCGCTCATCAAGTCGGAGGTGTGGCTGGCGGCCATGGAGATCATGGACGACCTCGGCATCCGCATGAAGTCGCCGACCTCTGGCACTGCCTCGTTGCCAGCCAAAGGCAACACGCTCGACGACCATGTGCCGTTTGCCGCCGAGTTTGGGCTTCTCACCGGCGCGTCGTCGTTGTAGCAAGTGCTAATAACACAACCAACCCTTTGTATCAATGTATCGATGAGTCTCCATCGTTGCACCGGGGTGGATCACGGCGCGACAAGAGATAGAGCGTACAGGTGTCTTCTACGCAGAGAGTCGTTGCATGCACCAGAGACGGCTCCGCTTTCGACGCAGCGAGCCGTCGACCCCGACTCACTACCTCGAGTGACCTTGGTAGAGTCGACAAAGAAAGGAATTATTGCACCTGGCCTGGGACTACTGCCACTGG
>NW_008246086.1:421473-422470 GCF_000281045.1 Saprolegnia diclina VS20 | reverse complement strand
ATTGGCTATAATTTACGACATTTTGGCTAATCGACTCGCCGACAAACACCGCGGCCGTTGGCATCGAGAGAGCGGCGAGAAGCGTCGAGAGGAAGAGAAGCTGCATACTCGAGCGCGGAGGCAAAAAGCTAAGTGCCGTCGACAACGCTATGGAAAATAGACTGCACTTACGCCGCAAGGCTCTCGCCAGCCAAGTGCAAGCTGACCCGAAACCTCCACTTTGCACATGCGTCAAGTCGCGGTGCTGACCATGGTCGGGATGTGCTCTCGCCTTGATGTCGAGATGCAGATGGCACCTCGTCCAGTTACTGGTATTCCAGTTGGCCGAACCAAGGGTTAGGTAACGAGGGTGTGGTCGATCGATAGTCGAAAGCGACAACAGTACGCCGTGCGCTGCCTGGAGCGCAACCACATCACATCACAACCATGGTGCTGGCTTGATCGAGGACGCTGGCGCCGTGTTGGTCGCTCGTCACCAAGTGGAGCTTGGAACATATGTTTTTCATGAATTGAAAAATGTACAGACTAGAGACTAGAGACATGGACCGTTGAAGGCGACCACTACAGAACACCAACACAAGTGAACTGGGAATTCGCCAGGCAACAGAAAGAAAGCAATCGCGCGGTAGCGCAAGACGAGGTGGGTTCGCGCATGTGGTAATAACTGCGTTGAAATTAACCGATTCGCGCCGCATTATTTTTGCGACGCCAGCGCAAATTCCTCCCGAGCCAAGTTCCGCTTGCCGTGACGGGCTTTGCGTCGGCGCGCTCGTTCATCAACGACAAAGATGTTGCTTCTTCAAGACAATACATACGTACAGTCTGTCAACTACATTTCCCTTCAGATGTGGCAGGACCAGACGCTGCTCAAGTACTCGTTTCTGGGCATGATTGGTGGTGCGATCGCGCTTGGCTTTGTGGGCGCGGTAGGCTCTCCCATTTCAAATGTCAGATTTTCAGATCTGGATTCTGAGCACGCAGTGTAGACGCACAATGC
>NW_008246086.1:359057-400588 GCF_000281045.1 Saprolegnia diclina VS20 | reverse complement strand
ATCTATCTATCTATCTATCTATCTATCTATCTATCTATCTATCTATCTATCTATCTATCTATCTATCTATCTATCTATCTATCTATCTATCTATCACCAAGCTCGCAACGTGCTCACAACGCAGGCCGGTTGTTCGACTGACATCGGGTTCACAAAATGCCTCGCGGACAGCGAGCGCAAACCTCCACCAAGATGCCTGGTTCATCCTCATTCATTTCTTATTTTTAGGCCATGATCAGCTTCCACGATCCACGTAAACTCTTCTACAAGGTGACGCCCTCGTCCTTGTCCTCGTCCGCTCCGTCGCCGTCGTCGGTCGAGTCCTTGTCGCTGCCCACATTTTCATCGGCCGAGCAGAGACGCTTGCGGCCTTCACATCGCTCGTTGGCTTCCTTGTCCTGCGCCATCACGAGCAGCTCCGCGAGCAGCGTGCGGTACACGCCGAGGACGCCACTCAGCTTGGCCACATACGCCTCCATGCGGCGCGCGCGAGGCAGGTCCCGCGCGGCATCCATCGTGCGCGTCACATCGCGGTACTGCTGCAAAAGCACCGCGTGGGTCGGCGCGAGGCGGTGCATTGGGAGCCACGACGTCGGCGCCGCCGCCTCGGCCTGGAGCGATGGAAACGTCGGGTGCGGTGGCATTGCGTGCAAAATGTAATCAAAAAGCACCGAGAGCTTCGTGTCGCCGGCCGGGCCGCAGAGCGCAGCGTCAAACGCCGACGCGCCAAAGAGGCGGCTGTGCGACGGCGGCACCGATTCCTTGCTCCACGCGAGTTCCGTGTTGGCGACAATGTAGTCCATCGCTGTCGACCGAAACCGGTTGCCCACGTCGCAGGCCACGTCAATGTGCACATCGCAGGTGCCGGGCAAATTCGCGGGGGCGCGGAACGTGGCACGAACGTGCGGCGTGCTGTGGAGGTCGTCCGACGACTCGTAGACGTTGAATTTTTCAAAGCTCGCGGCATCCACGAGTGTCAAGTCGGCGTCGCCAAGTGATGGTTTCACGAGCGAAATCGGGCAGTCAAAGGACGCCGGCGCGCTGGCCACCGCGCCGTGGTGCAAGAGTGCCAGCCAAAACACGGCCAAGAGCACCTTGGCGTCCGTCGACTCGAGCAAGCGATAGTTGTTGGCCGTCTGCTTCCACGCGCCGTTGATGGCTTGGAGCGCGAGCGTTCGCAAGCGGTCCATGTGCAGGTGGCGCTGCCCGGACGTCGCGTTCGTTGAAATCAAGTGTGCCGCAGCGTCGCGCAGCGTCAATGTCGTGTAGTGCACGGGGCGTGTCATGCCTGGATATCAAATCGCAAACTGAGGAAAGCTCGCGACGGTTGCAAACGCATCTGATTGGCCGTTCTATATTCGGTGGGCTTTGATTGGTTGAACGATCCGCCAGTTGAGAGGCTTGCCACGGGCAAGTTGCCCCATTGCAGCTTCTTTCTGACGGCGGCGCGGGGCACAACGTGCCGGTTGACCATGCGTGCTTCCCAACTGCCGCGAGGAACCAGAACCTTGGCCTCACCATCTCACGCTGGAATGGAAGCCAACATGTACTGTATTTCGCTCGTTGTCGGCAGTCTCGTCCGCCATAGCCTAGCCGTTTAAGAGCTGCACGGTCAATACCGACAGCTACCAGGACGGCTACCGCCATTTTCACTCCAAACCGAGGACGTATGATAGCTTCCCGATACGCCAGCCCCCCATGACCACCACGAAGCACGGAAGAAGTGTTCGCGCATCCAAGTTAATGCTCAGCTCATAAACGCCGTTGCTACTCAAGGCATCGCGGAAGGGACTTGAGCGTGGATAACCACAATATGTGCTGACCGAGCCCTCACACCGGTGTGAAACCGAGTGAACACCGTTGACTGGTGTGCGAAACACAAAAACCACCGTTTCCATCTTTTTCACGCGTGACCGCACACGCGTGTAGAATGTGAATAATGTGGGGAATGTGTGGCACGGCATCCGGAAAACCTGCCAGAGAGGCGATGGTATCCGTAAATCCCGATCTTTGTATCCGGAACACGTCCCGGAGGCAATTTTGTTGGTGCCAACGATGTCCGTCCAAGTCTACACGTACGAGCTCTTCCCGGGCAGGTACGACGGCGGTGGCTCCATGGACATGCCAAGCCTCATGCGCGCTCTAGAACGCTTCACGTGGGTCTCTTCCACGACGTCACAAACGCCGGCGAGCTCCTCTCGCAGCTCCTTGCGCAGACCATCGACTTTTCCCTCATCAACGCCGAGATGGTGCGCCGCAGCTGTGGCCTCGCCGCTCATGTAGCTTTATCCTAGGTGACGGGCCTCTTTCCGCTGCATGCGGCGGCGTCGCGCACGCTTCTTAGCAGCCAAAACAACGCGCTCCTGACCAACACGCTCCACTCGGAGCTCGTGTACAACCTCTCGGGCTCGCGCAACGTCACAGATTCGCTGCGGCGGTTTGGCATTAGCGCGGCGACGACGAAGCTGCTCATCTGCGCCTTTGACGCGGATGCAGCCAAGCTCGACGAAATGCGCCGTCTCGTCCAGGGCACGCTCGTCGATGTTGCGGGCCTCGAAAGCCCTAGCCACGTGACGCCAGCCACCTTGCAGCAGCTCAAGAAGCACTACAAGATCACGGACGTCGAGCTCACGGCGTCGTCGCTCACCGACGCGATCGTGACGCGTATCGCGACCAAGAGTGTCAATAAGTAAACGCCCACTATGCCATGCAACTTGTCCTTGTTCGCTCCGAGCGTCCGTGCGGGGCCTATAGCTATCAGCAGCAGCCAGCCAACGCCGCGGAGAGGGCGTGTTGTGGGAGGTATGCTACACGCCGCCTGCGACAGCTCCCATGGCGTTGAAGTCGCATGGCTTGCGTGCCCATGGCGTTGAAGTTGCATGGCTTGCGTGCCCGTCATGAACCTTTCTCTGCAAGGCGCGCGTCCGTAGACACCTTGGCCGTCGACGCAGCGCCTGCCTCCTGGCGCTGTTGCCAAACTCGCTCCGACTCTGCCAACACACTATATTTAATGCGTCGGATCAGCCTCACGGCTACGTCATCCGCGGCTGTATCTGATGGCGCTGGCTCATTGGCGCGCTGGCACGCGTAGCTTATCCTTTTGTGCTGGAGCATCACCTGGGAAGCGCGACGACGTAGGCAAGATCGCGGCCCTTCGCGACTTCGGAACTTGAGTGGGCTTTTTCCACGAGGCAAACAACAAGACTGCAATTCTTATCCGAGTTCTTATCGGGTTCATGGCTGCTACATGCACCATGGACCGGAGAGGTGGCAGCGCTACAGCGGCCCACTTCGCAGGGCCGCGTCAAGTTTATCCAAGCGGCCACCGCCAAATGGACCAGCAGCTTCAACGTGGGTCAGGAGCCAATAAAACACCGGCGGGAGGGCCGCCCGTTCGATCTGCGACACGTGCATACAAACACCAAGTCGATTGCTCGACGCTCGCGAAGATTCCCCCGCGCTGCCAGACGCTAAAGCCACCCAACTCTTTGTGGCTTGCATCGCCATGGCCACAGTCCCGACGGACCGCCACGCCACGCATAGCCACGTTCGCTTACGCAAAAGCCTTGCGTCAACGCGTACACCTGCTCTACAGCCCTGCGAGCCATGGGGCGCTCGTGAAAGCGTCCCTCCTCCTCGCTCAACGATAGGAACGCAACGATCACCCAACCAGCCGACGGCTCCTTTTCGCCATCGAGGGCGAGCGGCTACTACCGTACAGAGTACATGCTTTGGAGTGTCGTACTGTTTGGCTGTCGACGAGAGCTCGCTCGTCGCTGCGAAAACCCGCCATCGGGACGCCAAGTTGCGTGCGATTAGCCGCATGACCATCGCGTGGTGGCAAGCCCAATCTTTTTGTTGCATAGCAGGGTCTTCCACATCATCCTCGACGTCATTTCCGCTTTTGCCTCCAACTGCAAAGATGGCCCTGACCCACGAAGAAGAGACGCTGTGCGTCAACACGGTGCGCATGCTCGGCGCCGACCAGCCGACGGCCGGCAAGTCGGGCCACCCCGGCGCGCCCATGGGCTGCGCGCCCATGGCCCACACGCTCTTTGGCAAGGTCATGCGCTTCAACCCGAGCAACCCCAAGTGGGCCAACCGCGACCGCTTCGTGCTCTCCAACGGCCACGCGTGCGCGCTCCAGTACTCGATGCTGCACCTCACGGGCTACGACGTGCCGATCGAGAGCCTCAAGTCGTTCCGCCAGTGGGGCTCCAAGTGCCCGGGCCACCCCGAGAACTTTTGCACGCCCGGCGTCGAGGTCTCGACTGGTCCGCTTGGCCAAGGTCTCTCGAACGCGGTCGGTCTCGCGATCGCCGAGAAGCACTTGGCCGCCGAGTTCAACAAGGACGGCCACAACATTGTCGACCACTACACGTACGTCATTTGCGGCGACGGCTGCATGCAGGAGGGCGTCACGTCCGAGGCGTCGTCGCTCGCGGGCCACCTCGGCCTCGGCAAGCTCATTGTCTTGTACGACGACAACTTGATCACGATCGACGGCCACACGGACATTTCGTTCACGGAAGATGTCGCCAAGCGCTACGAAGCGTACAACTGGCACGTGCAGGTGGTCGACGACGGCAACTACGATTTCGAGGCGCTCCACAAGGCCGTGCTCGCCGCCAAGGCCGTCACGGACAAGCCGTCGCTCATCAAGATCCGCACGACGATCGGTCTCGGCTCCAAGATTGAAAACACGCACTCGGTGCACGGCGCGCCGCTCAAGGCCGACGACACGGCGTCGATCAAGGAGAAGTTTGGCCTGAAGAACGAACCGTTCTTTGTCCCGGACGTGGCCCGCGAGTACTATGACCGCCGCGAGGTCGGCGCGTCGCAGGAGGCCGAGTGGCAGGCGCGCTTGGACGCGTACGCCGCTGCATACCCGGTGGAAGCCGCCGAGTTTGTCCGCCGCATGGAGGGCCGTCTTCCGGACGGCTGGAAGGCCAACTTTCCGACGTTCTCGCCCGAAGACAAGGGCCTCGCGACGCGCCAGTTCTCCGAGAAGGCGCTCAACGCCGCCGCCGCGGCCTTGCCCGAGCTCGTCGGCGGCTCGGCCGACCTCACGCCGTCGAACCTGACCAAGCTGACCATGTCGGGCGACTTCCAGAAGGACACGCCGATCGGCCGGTACCTGCGCTTTGGCGTCCGCGAGCACGGCATGGCGGCGATCTGCAACGGCCTCTTTGCCCACGGCGGCGTGCGTCCGTTCTGCGCGACGTTCTACAACTTTATCGGGTACGCGCTCGGGGCGGTCCGCGTCTCGGCGCTCTCGCAGTTTGGCGTGCTCTACATTGCGACCCACGACAGCATCTTCCTCGGTGAGGACGGCCCGACGCACCAGCCGATCGAGATGAACGCGTCGCTGCGGTCGATGCCCAACATGTTTCTCTACCGTCCGGCCGACGGCAACGAGGTCTCGGGCGCCTACATTGACGCGATCGAGCACCAGACGCAGACGTCGGTGCTGACGTTTACGCGCCAGGGCGTGCCCAACCTCCATGGCTCGTCGGCGGCGAAGGTTGCGCTCGGTGCGTACGTGCTCTCGCCGGTTGTCCGTGGCGAGGTTGTTGTCGCTTTCGCTGGCGCTGTCGATCTCGTCATGATCGCGACCGGCTCGGAAGTCTCGCTCGCGATCGAGGCGGCGACGCTCCTCCCGGACAAGGTTGTCCGCATCGTCTCGGCGCCGTGCGTCGACATCTTTGAAAAGGCGTCGGTCGACTACAAGAAGGAGGTGCTCCTCGAGGGTGTCCCGATTCTCAGCGTCGAGGCGGCGTCGACGTACGGCTGGGACCGCTTCTCGCACCTGCAGTTTGGTCTCGACCGCTTTGGCGCGTCGGCGACGATCGAGCAGCTCCGCGAACACTTTGGCTTTAACGCGCCGGCGGTCGCCGCCGAGGCGCAGAAGTTGTTGGCGTTCTACGCTGGCCGCGCCGTGCCATCGCTCTTTGACGTGCCGGCCCGCCGCGTCGTCAAGGAAGGCCACCACTAAATGTGCAGCTAAGCTTACAATTTGGATTATACTAGTCTTGGACATGCAGCGTACAAAGCGCAAGGACCGTGTTCACGGTCGAGATGGTGAAGGTTCTAGATCAACAACACCGCAAGCACCGCCCGTCACGATAAAGCGTTGAGAGCTCCCACTACTGCACCAGCTCGTTCCTGTCGCCGTCCAGCTCATATGACATGTTTACTGCAAGGGCAACTGGTCGGCCGCTGGACGGCGCCTGTTGGCCTCGTCGACGACCGAGTTGTCAACGACGGACCTCTGTGCGTCGGAGCCAAGGACGATGCAATTGCCAAGCACGGATGCCGATCATCGGTGCTCGTGAACGAGCGTTTGGGACGTGGTCTTGGGACGCATGGTCTGATTTTCTCTCAGATGGAGCACCAACTTCAACATGGTCCGAAACGAAACAGTGTATTTTCCTGTATACAGGATACTCGCCTGTCCCACCTGTACGTTCTATGGGAGGGAAAGAGGAGGCGCGGCTAGTAGCCAGGAGCATGTCGCCCTCGACCGACCCTTCGTACGCTGCACCCACCAACAACGACTCGCGGATGAAGAAGGACAACAAGCAAGCTTACTACGACTCGACGACGAGAACGAGACAGTTAGAGCGGCGGGAGGCCCGCGGCCGTGCGCAGTTCCTCAAAGATGACGAGCGTGATCATCGTGTGCGGGCCGAGACGCATCCAGTTGGGGAACCAGCCCTTGTAGAGCCCGCGAATGCCTTCGCCCGCCGTGATCTTGCGGAAGGCGTCGAGTGTGCCATGGTACATGGTGTCGTTGCAGTTGACGCGCCGGCACTGCGTCATCATGCGCGTCTTGATGACATCAACTACGACCATAGATGAGCCACGATGGACGACAGAGCAGGATGCGCATACCTGGAGAGGTGACAGTCGCCGCCATAAAACCGGCGAGCATGCTGCACACCGCGTGGAGCGCAAAGCCTTCTTCCATGATCTCGTTGTTGAGCAGCGTGTGCTTGGCATGGTCGTACGTCGGGATCTGCGACGCCGTGAGGAGCGCCGCGCGCTTCATGGTCGGCCCGACGCCCTTCCAGAGCCCCTTGACGCCGTCGTGCGCCACGATGTCCTCGACCGCAGACCGGACGCTGTTGTAGCGCGTGCCTTCGCCTTGCATGCGGATCTTGACGAGGTCCGTCGGGTTGGCGAGCGCGCTACCGAACGCACCCGTGAGCGCGCCAGCGACGACCTTGAGGTAGAGCGGCGTGTGGTGCGGGTCGGTGGCCCCGAGGAGCTCCTTCATCGGCTCGTACGCGCCGAGGCGGATGCCCGAGTAAAAACCGTCGCGGACCACCGACGGCAGCAGGCCCTTGTAAAAGCCACGGATGCCTTCGTTGCCAAAGATGGTGCGGGCGCCGCCAACGAAGCTCGGGTACCGGCGGGGCATCTCGCGCGACGCAGCGAGCTCGCCTTCGAGCTGCATGCGGACCTTCAAGACGTCGATCGGGTTGGTGATCGCAGCCGCGCTCGCGTTGGCGATGCCTGCCAATACGATCTTGGTCCCGATCGTCGGGGCGGCCACGACAGGCAGCGAGACCACGCTCGTCGTCGGCTCGGCTTGGAAGCTCATCTTGAAAAGTGACCTTCCATCTTGCCGTTTAACTTCCACCATGGCGGTCATCCGGATCAAAGTGCACTTCTTATCCGGAAATCGCCGCGGACCATTTTTTATACTCTTTTTTCACGCTGCACTTGGTATTTGTATGTGGCAACGTCGGACAATAAAATAATTCCAGTGGTTCATACAGTGGTTCGCACATGTCGCAAAAGTGGGTCATGACGTGGCAAGGCCATTTGGGTGCATGCGGATGGTTGGGTGAGTTTTGACTCGCCCGCTGCCTTCGCAGCGCAATTACTGCCCCTCAATTGCGATAGAAGCGTCCAGCGGCTACATACTACCTAGTGCACTGCACACTACTAGCTCCACGGCAGGTTGGCCGCCGCTGTCGCTGTGCCAAACCTTACAACGAGGCGGGACGCTCCCCGTCCAAACGAAACTTCAACGACCAAGAAGCGAGAGGAAAGAATTCACGAGGGCCGCTGTCGCACCGGCCGACTCCATCTGTACGTACTGTGGCTTCGACGGGATGTGGCGCCAGCGCATACGATCCCGCCGCGACAGCCCCGAGACAAGCAAAGTTAGTAAAAGCACTAGACGATCGAACAAGATTCGGCGATGTTTGCCCTGTCCGACGTCCCTGTCCGACGTACGTCCGATGATCTGTCCGACGTGCGGTGACGACGCGACATGAACCAGTGGTGTGGCCAGTGTCGTTGCATGGAACCGACGTCACTGCCATCAGTAGGACGCTCGCTCCTCCGATTTCGAATCGAGAACACGGAGTAGCATTAGCAAGCATAAGTCTCGCCGTACCCTACTGCCTAATGGTGGCCATCCTTGACGACGCGGCGGGCCGGTACGTCAAAGAGCGATGGCACGGCGCGGCCAGCGTAGAAGTCGAGGAGGTTTTGCGCCTCGGCGGCGACGGCCGGCGCGTTAAAGCCAAAGTGTTCGCGGAGCTGCTCGATCGTCGCCGACGCGCCAAAGCGGTCGAGACCAAACTGCAAGTGCGAGAAGCGGTCCCAGCCGTACGTCGACGCCGCCTCGACGCTGAGAATCGGGACACCCTCGAGGAGCACCTCCTTCTTGTAGTCGACCGACGCCTTTTCAAAGATGTCGACGCACGGCGCCGAGACGATGCGGACAACCTTGTCCGGGAGGAGCGTCGCCGCCTCGATCGCAAGCGAGACTTCCGAGCCGGTCGCGATCATGACGAGGTCGGGCTTGCCGTTGTATTTGAGGTCCCGCTTGCCGTTGACGATGTTCTGGAGGACGTAGGCGCCGCGGGCCACTTTGTCGGCCGACGAGCCATGGAGGTTGGGCACGCCCTGGCGCGTAAACGTCAGCACCGACGTCTGCGTCTGGTGCTCGATCGCGTCAATGTAGGCGCCCGAGACCTCGTTGCCGTCGGCCGGACGGTAGAGAAACATGTTGGGCATCGACCGCAGCGACGCGTTCATCTCGATCGGCTGGTGCGTCGGGCCGTCTTCGCCGAGGAAGATGCTGTCGTGGGTCGCAATGTAGAGCACGCCAAACTGCGAGAGCGCCGAGACGCGGACCGCCCCGAGCGCGTACCCGATAAAGTTGTAGAACGTCGCGCAGAACGGACGCACGCCGCCGTGGGCAAAGAGGCCGTTGCAGATCGCCGCCATGCCGTGCTCGCGGACGCCAAAGCGCAGGTACCGGCCGATCGGCGTGTCCTTCTGGAAGTCGCCCGACATGGTCAGCTTGGTCAGGTTCGACGGCGTGAGGTCGGCCGAGCCGCCGACGAGCTCGGGCAAGGCCGCGGCGGCGGCGTTGAGCGCCTTCTCGGAGAACTGGCGCGTCGCGAGGCCCTTGTCTTCGGGCGAGAACGTCGGAAAGTTGGCCTTCCAGCCGTCCGGAAGACGGCCCTCCATGCGGCGGACAAACTCGGCGGCTTCCACCGGGTATGCAGCGGCGTACGCGTCCAAGCGCGCCTGCCACTCGGCCTCCTGCGACGCGCCGACCGCGCGGCGGTCATAGTATTCGCGGGCCACGTCCGGAATGAAGAACGGTTCGTTCTTCAGGCCAAACTTCTCCTTGATCGACGCCGTGTCGTCGGCCTTGAGCGGCGCGCCGTGCACCGAGTGCGTGTTTTCAATCTTGGAGCCGAGACCGATCGTCGTGCGGATCTTGATGAGCGACGGCTTGTCCGTGACGGCCTTGGCGGCGAGCACGGCCTTGTGGAGCGCCTCGAAATCGTAGTTGCCGTCGTCGACCACCTGCACGTGCCAGTTGTACGCTTCGTAGCGCTTGGCGACATCTTCCGTGAACGAAATGTCCGTGTGGCCGTCGATCGTGATCAAGTTGTCGTCGTACAAGACAATGAGCTTGCCGAGGCCGAGGTGGCCCGCGAGCGACGACGCCTCGGACGTGACGCCCTCCTGCATGCAGCCGTCGCCGCAAATGACGTACGTGTAGTGGTCGACAATGTTGTGGCCGTCCTTGTTGAACTCGGCGGCCAAGTGCTTCTCGGCGATCGCGAGACCGACCGCGTTCGAGAGACCTTGGCCAAGCGGACCGGTTGAGACCTCGACGCCGGGCGTGCAAAAGTTCTCGGGGTGGCCCGGGCACTTGGAGCCCCACTGGCGGAACGACTTGAGGCTCTCGATCGGCACGTCGTAGCCCGTGAGGTGCAGCATCGAGTACTGGAGCGCGCACGCATGGCCGTTGGAGAGCACGAAGCGGTCGCGGTTGGCCCACTTGGGGTTGCTCGGGTTGAACCGCATGACCTTGCCAAAGAGCGTGTGGGCCATGGGCGCGCAGCCCATGGGCGCGCCGGGGTGGCCCGACTTGCCGGCCGTCGGCTGGTCGGCGCCGAGCATGCGCACCGTGTTGACGCACAGCGTCTCTTCGGCGGCGGTCAACGGGCTCATCCTGCGGTCGTGGTCGGTGGAAATCTTGAAATGAGCAAAAAGATATGTTCCTCTCAAAATAGAATTCGCATATTCATTTCCAGAGGTTGGTTTCACAACGGTCTGATGTGAGTGGCCACCGACTTCAACTTGGTCGGCGTCAGAACACTTGGTCGTCAGGCCCCTTCGATGACGTGGCCGAACCTTGGCCCATGAGCCAAAGCACCTCGTAGGTAGAGAGCCAAAGCACCTCGTAGGTAGAGAGCCAAAGCACCTCGTAGGTAGAGAGATACGAGCGAACGACTCGCGAAAGTTCACGTTGCGTGGAAGCAGCTTGGGCAGAAGGAGCTTCCGTGGACGGTGCGTGGGATGGAAGCACCGGTCCTTTTTGCTTAAATGCAGCTCACTGCAGTCGGTTCGTTGACCAACGTCTTGGCACAGCAACGCGAGCTATACGCGTGGTGCAGATCGCAAAACAGTGGATGAAACTTCTGTGTCATCTCGGAACGAGACGATACGCCTTCGCGAGTACTCTCTGGACAAGTTGTGCGGCCGTATTCAAGTCTTCAGCGTCGACCAAGACTACATTGGTGTGCTAAACTCACGAAGGTTGCCGCGACGAGCTCGCTGTAAAGAGCGTTTCGATGGAAGCCCCAAGGGTATGGCAGCTTTGGCGCTTATTCGGTCCCGATGTTTTCAACGGTGGTCAAGTAGTGCATTTCACTCAGTTCTGTGGTAGCAGGACTTATTGCTCGTGATGGAGATCAAGTACGCTGCTCCACTGCCTCGTCGCCGTGTCGAAGGAGAGGGCAACAGCGAAGAGCAGCTTTCCCGATCTCGATTGCGATGATGCCATTGGCTGAAAAGGCACCAATCATATGCCGCTGCATCGTGGGGCGTCAACAAGGTGCGTCAACACGCAGAGACGATGGACGCTGCTCATGTCGTCGTCGCCGTCGTCGTCGGTGCCCTCCTTCTCCTGCTATGGCCGCGCCGCCAGCTCTTTGATCTGAAGGACAAGGTCGTCGTCATCACCGGCGCCGCCTCGGGCATCGGGCGCGGCTTGGCCATCGCCATGGCGCAGAAGGGTGCTATCGTGGCTTGCGTGGACGTGGACGCAGGTAGCCTCGAGACGCTCGCCCGCGAGTACCCGCGTCTGAGCCACACCTTTGTGTGCGACGTGTCCGACCACGCGTACGGCACTATGCGCGAATGACGGGATGCTCACGCATTCAACTAGGCGCGTTGTCACCTGCTTGGCCGAGGTCGTCGCCGCTCTCGGGCGCAACGTCGACGTGCTCATCAACAATGCTGGCATCGTCCACGGCAAGCCGCTTCTCGACTTGACCCACGACCAAGTCCAGAAAATCTTTGGCGTCAACACGCTCGCCCATTTTTGGACCACGCAAGCCGTGCTGCCGTCCATGCTCGCACGCAACAATGGCATGATTGTGACCATGGCCTCGATCGTAAGGCCTCTTGACGCATCGACCGTGAAGCTAATACGACAATGTAGATGGGGCAGAACGGCGCGGCGCGGCTCACCGACTATTGCAGCTCCAAGTTTGCGTCCGTCGGGTTTCACGAAGCCCGTACGACGCCATCCTCGTGACGCTGACTCAAGTGTCTGTACTAGTGCGCATGGAGCTCCAGCATTTGGGTAAACCCGGCGTGCATACGCTCCTCGTGTGCCCCATGGGGGTCGACAGCGGCATGTTCCGCGGCATCTTCACCTCGGACCACTGGTGGCCGCGCTTTGTCCACACCTACTTGATTCCGATGATCACGGTCGATGACGTTGTCGCGACCGTCATCGAGAGCATCGAGTGCAAGGACTACGAGCTTCTCACGTGTGCGCGGTCGTGGCACCGCTGGGTCTTGCCGCTCGTCACGCGCGGCGTCCGACTCTTGCCCGTGGCTGTCATGGATCTTGTCCTCAGCCTCGGTGGCGGCCGCGACGGCATGAACCATTTCCAAGGCCGGCAGAGTGCTACTACTGCCAAGTAATTCCAAGTGTTGAGTTTCCCTCGCCTCATCCTACCATAACTCGCTCAGATTTCAATGTATGTTCAATAGTACAAGGAGAACTTTGGAAGCTATTCACTTAAAGCAGTCGTAGAGGAAGCTGATGTCATGGTATCACGACGTCGCGTCCACCACAGCGGGCTCGAAGAAGGTCCATGCTGCTTGCGATTTTGGGGGCGAGGGCGGTTAGGGCTTCAAGGTACGCACGCTGTTGCCTTCAATGGGTCACAACACACGCGGGATGGATACCCGTGGATAGTTGTATAGCCAAGCCAATCTATCCACAAAGAAGATAGAATGATATTCATCGGCGTTGCTGGGTCGCAACATTTTCGCGACGGAGTTTCTAGAATCGGTATTGGCGCTGTTGGTTTTGTCCAATCACTGTGTTGGATACCAACGTGGCGCGTTTCATTGGCTCCAAAGAAACACGCGCAGTGTGGGGTCGATGGGATTTTAGCCAATCCGGGAGTATCCTTGTTTGGCCCTAATTTGAGGGCGGCCCCAAGCGTCGCTTCGAGTGCATACAAACGCCAAGGTCGAGATCTTTGTTGAAATTCGGATTCGTAGTCGGTATTTCTGGATTTGCCCAAGGGACGAGAAGAGATGTCGGAGCGGAAGGCTGTGATCAAGAACGCCGATATGCACGAGGACATGCAGCAGGACGCGGTCGACTGCGCGTCGCAGGCCCTCGAGAAGTACAACATCGAGAAGGACATTGCCGCCTTCATCAAGAAGGAGTTTGACAAGAAGTACAACCCGACGTGGCACTGCATCGTCGGCCGCAACTTTGGCTCTTACGTCACGCACGAGACGAAGCACTTTATTTACTTCTACTTGGGCCAGGTCGCGATCCTCCTCTTCAAGTCGGGCTAAACAAGCGATGATAATATCACATGCTACGAATGTACAGCAAGCGATGTCTCTGGCCGCTGCCGCGATGGCGTAAGGCTACGCAGGCCAACGAGATCCTCGTGGGCGAAGGGTGATCACGACGCTAGAGAAGGCCACAAGGTGCCTCATAGCGCAAGGCTCGGGACCGAGGGAGTGTAGCGTCCGTTGGCCGAATTGTTGCCACAGAAAGGCCAAAGCTTCCGAGACGATGGCCCGAAGCGTGGGCGTCATAGACGGCGCTCGTCTTGCTGGCTCGCTATTGCAGAGAGATGGGACAGAAATGCATCGCTACCTGCCACTACGATCTTAGCGGTTGGATAGCGCTATTGAAAAGGTATCGCACTCGTGCACGGATAGATCCTCGTGCTCGCCCATCGATCGACTCGTAGTAGCGCCTACGCACTGACTCATCCGCTTGGAGTAGCAGCCCCATGCTTCCCTGGCTGTGTATCGGCGCTTGCCGTGCCACTGACATCGGATCCTGCCACGAGGACGCCAACTCCAACGGTTGAGCGAAAACGAAACGACCGCTGAGCTGACTAAACAACTAAACCCAACAACACGACTAAAGCCATTAAACTAACTAAAACCGAAATGACTAAACGACTGAACGACACATCATCGGCCATCGCACGATAAACCGGACATTCCGGATAAAGTAAGATGAACCAATCAGCGCGGTCGGCGACGAGATCATGTTTCTTGTCCGTTTTGAGCATTCGGCAGATGGAGGACTTGATCGCGGAGGCGCTCCGCGCCGAGGGCGACGAAGGCGACATGGTCCGGCTGCTCATCGACATCGCGGCCCAAGCCGAAGATGACGTCGGCCTCCGGACGCAGGCCATCAAGGTCAGCGGGCAGCTCGTCCGCCGCCGGTGCGACGCGCTGCGCCCGATCGACCACGCGTCGATGAGCAAAGGGCCGATCCAAGATCCTCCGGCGGTCGCCGGGCCGTATGCGCTCGTGGCAACCTACCTCTCACTCATGAAGAAGCTGGTGGGCGAGCCGGGCGACCAGACCGCCCAGCTCTCAGAGGTCGTGCGGACGCTCCACGACCTCCTCATCGCCCACACCAACCCATATGACGTGTACGGCCTCTGGGACACGCTCGAAGGCAATCACGGCGACGCTCTCACCGGATTGCTTCTGTCGCTGCTCCAAGGCGTGCTCTCGACCGAGTTGGACTCGGCCGCATCCATTCGCCGGCATGTCTTTGTCCTCCACGGTCCCCACGCCGGGATCGTGGCGCCGGCCATGGCCTTGAGCGCAACCAAGAAGGGCTACACGTTTGCAACTGGGATTCTCATCGAGCCCGGAACGCCCGTCATGTCGCTGCTGAGCCTCCGCGGGTCCAACGGTCATGGGGTCACGGCCCTTCTCGACGGTGACTCGCTCTTGCTCGCGACGCACACGTCGAGCGGGACGTTTACCAAGCTGGTCGTACCGCTACCAAGCCGCCGGCACATGGAGCAGCACTGGACACACTTTTGCATCGTCCACGCCAAGAAGATGGTGTTCAAGGACAAGGTTTCTGTCTACGTCGACGGCTCCCTTGCGTTTAGCGGGAGCTTGCCGTACCCCGACACGGCGCAGCTCCTCGACGGCCACAACTGCATTGGCACGATGCCGCACTTTCCGTCCTTTCAAGGTCGCCTGTGGCTGCCGACGTTCTTTGCCAACGCGCTCAGCGACGCTGAAGTTAGCCAGCTCCACTGGCGCGACGGCGCGCCGCTGCTCCGCGCATGGCTCTACGAGAACGTGGGCCTGCCCGAGAAGACGCGCTTTGTCTACGCGTACGACGCTCGGGCTTGCGCGATCGTTGCGCGCGCGTGCTTTGACGTGAGCCGCAGTGGCGGCGACGGCTGGCTCGAGCCCGGGACGGTGCCCGTGCTCACGTGTCCTTTGCCGTCGGCCATGGTGACTCTCGGCGGGATCACGTCGATGCTCTACAGCTTGGTCCGGGATCCATCAACGATCACGGATGCGTCGGCGATGGCGTGCCTCCACACGCTCATTGCTGGGCTACGCGTGAGCCCTCGCTGCCGCGGCCACTTTGTCCGCAGCCACGGCTCCAAGCTTGTTGCGTCGATGCTGCAGGCGCTCCCGTCGCTCTCATTGCCAATGCTTCGGGCGATCAAGGAGCTCATTGCTGTGCTGTCGACCGCCGTGCTGCCGCCACGGCTGCGCTCGATTGTGCTCGTTTTGCTCGTTATGAACGCAGCGTGGTACCGAGCGCCGTTGGAAACGCAGCTCGCTTTGTTCTCCGAGACGTTGCCGGCGTACCGTGACCTCCTCGAGACGGCGCAGAGCGGCGACTACACGGTCGTCGACGTGGGCTACTGGTGTGGCGTCCTTCGGCGGTGGTATGCCGCGCGTCTCACGCCAAACGAGGCAAGTCTGTGCTGCAAGCTCGTGCTGGAATGCCTCGTGGAGCCAAGCCTCTTTCCGAAAACGCCGGTCGGCACCGATCCATTCTTGCAGCTGGTTGTCTACTTGGACGACCGGCTCGCGCATCTCACAGCCGCCGACGCGGACGTGGTCGAGATCCTTGGTTTCTTGGCGCGTGGACTTGGCGACGGCATCACCCGACCGTCGGGACCGTCGTCGCCACCACCGATGAACCGGGTGCTCCGGCAGCTGCTCAAATGGACACCGCCGTGCATCTGGTACAAGTGGCTTCGAACCCCGATCCCCGCCATTCGTCTCTTGCTGTTGCAAACCTTTGAGACGATGATGCTCACGCTCCCGCTTCGGTAGATTGTCTTCCACGCATATGTGCTGATGTATACTGTAGGTATGCAGACGCCGTGCTCTTGTCGGCAAGCTTGCAAGACCAGCCGCTGTCGTTACCAGAGGTCGAGGTGCTCGTAGACCTCTGTCTCGGGCGTCTCGATGCCAACCACAGTCGGTCAATGCCGACACCGCGTTTTGCGTGCGTCCCGGTCGTCTTGCTCAAGCTCCTCCCGACGTCGCCGCCGTGTGTGCAGCTCTACGTGTTGTATGCTGTCGCAAAAGCGCTGCATGGGGCCGATATGCTACTGGAGACGATTCGATCATATCCCGAGTGGCTCGCCGTGCTAGCTGCCATGGACGTTGACGCACTGCCGTCACCACGAACGTCATCGCGCATGGACCCGGACATGCTCAACGACTATTGCATGGTGTTGGTCGATGACGCGGCGTCCGTCTCGGCGCGGATCGACATGGTGCGCGCGATTGCCTCGTCCAAGGACACTGCCGGCGCCGACCATTTGCTCACGGTCTTGGCCTCGCCACGGACCCCGATGCCTGTGCAAGACGCGATCGTCGGCGCCATACTGGCCGAGCTGCCGTCGCACGTGGCCGCCGTGGCGACGCGCTTCCGCCTTTGCATCATTCAAAACGTACTGCTCTACGCTGTGCGCCATGTCCGCCACGGCTGGATGCACATGCTCGAGGCGCTCTTCTATATCCCGCGGCCCTTGCACCAGCTGCAAGTGCTGGTAGCGGTCGTCCAAGACACGGTTGTCATGCCGTACAATGCGTGGGAGAACCTCAGCCAAGTGGCGTCGATGGCGACCGTGTGGGCCCGCCGCCTCCTACTGCCCGACGGCCAGCTCCAACCGCTTGCGAAAGCAACGATGCAGCTCTGGGCGCTTGTCGCGCCACATTTGAACCAAGTGCCATGGCGGGACGCAGCCGCGCTCCTGCATCTCGAGACGCCGGAAACGCCTGGGGAGTCGATCGTGCACCGCCTCTTTGCGCCGCTCCCGATTGCGCAAGCCTTGGCGATTGAAGCCGTGTTTGCATTTGCTACGCGGGCGGTTGACGGCGTTGATGTCGCGACCTTGCAGCGAACGACCGACGTCATCCTGCACCCGCCGCTGCCCGACGACGACGACAAGACGGCGCCCGAGAGCCTTCGCCGCGCGCGGTCATTGAGCATCGACATGGCGTGGAGCGCTCGCTTGCAGTGGCGTCTTCTCCGTGGACTTGTCGAGTGGCTTCTGAAGGCGCCGTCGCCGCCGCTGTTGCAGTGGCTGCACACGCTGGCGCGCGACCCAGGGTACATTGCAACAACGCCGCTCCTCGAACGCCTTCAGTCGGTCGAGTTGCCGATGCCGAGTGATCTCGCACCGGCCATGACGACGCTCGATACATCAAGTGACTTGAACCAGCACATGGCTGAGTTTAGCGCACTCTGGGACACCCACGTGGCGTCATCGTCGGTGTTCAACGCGGTGCTGCTCGTGCAAGACGCCGACGTCCGCGTGAGCTTGCAGCAAGGCCACCTCGATGACGTGGCGGCAGTTTACGAGACGCTGTGGAATGACGATGATGCAGTTCTCCTGTACCCCATCGCCGATGTCCTCGACCGCCTTGGCGCCGATGTGACGGCGACGACGCAGGCATTTCTACACTCGAGTTTGGTGCTGCGCCTCCTGCTCCAACGCAAGCCGCTGCCAGCACCCAGCACGAATCGGCGCAAGTTGCGGCGCGCTGAGAATGGACTGCGAATGCGTTTGTGCCTCAAGCCAATGACGTCGACGTCGTCGACGCCGGAAGCACACCTGCAGGCCAATGGCGAGCCAACGGCATTGGACGCGAGTTGGCGGAGCGACGGCGCGTCGTTTGAGGAACTCACTGACATGCTCGCCGACGCCAACGTCCGCGCCGTGCTTCGAACGGCCACGTCGAGTACGATTGAAGACAATGACGACGCCGACGACGTGAGCGGGTACGAAGGTCCGTCGTGGGAGTCGCCGCCGCAAAGCGCCGAGCCCGCGCGTTCGACTACGACACCGCGGAGTGCGTTTGGCGCTCGCGTGGAAAAGGTGCATGACCAACTCGCCGAGTCGGTCGAGCTTCTCCAGGATCAACTGCAAGAAAAGGTCCAGGGGGCGAAAGCAGCACTCGACATGCAGGTCGACCATTTGCGGCTCGTCAAGGACACGCTGTCGGAAGAAGCGCGGTCCGTCTTGGCCACCGTGGTACCCAAGAGCAGTAGTCGCCAGAGCAAGACTTTGCACCGTCGCCGGTCGTCGCTTGATGCGAGCATGAAGCTTTTCAAGGCGCACGACTTTGTGTGCAAGGCGCAGTGGATTTGTGATGCCCACATTGTCGCTGGCGACCTCCGCGTGACGGACCGGGAGCTCTTGTTTGTCGCGAGCGCTGTCGTGGACGAGCATGGCGCCGAGGTCGGAGCCGAGAGCAGTCGTCTCGGGCGCAAGGTGCACCGCCTCTTACTCGACGACATCAAGCACGTGTATGGCCGGCGTTATCTGCTCCAGGTCACGGCGCTTGAAGTGTTTGTGCTCTCGAGCCGGAAGAACTATCTGTTTCACATTTGCCACCCGACTTCGGTGCACGACGTGCACCGCGCGATGATGACCAAGCGGCCCGCGCAGCTCTTCCGCGACCCCGAGTGGCGTCGCCTCCGCCATCCGTCGCACATGTTCATGACGTCGGCGCAGACGAGTGCGTGGGTCAACCACGAGATTTCCACGTTTGAGTACCTCATGTGGCTCAACACGCTTGCGGGGCGGACGTACAATGACGTGACGCAGTACCCCGTGTTTCCGTGGGTCCTCGCCGACTATACATCGACCAAGCTCGACTTGAGCCGGCGCGAGACCTTCCGCGACCTCTCGAAGCCCCTCGGCGCGCTCAACCCGAGCCGCCTCAGCTTTTACCTCGAGCGCTACAACGCGTTTGACGACCCGGACATTCCCAAGTTCATGTACACAATGGCTTGTGATGTATGCGACATGTGCGACGATGCCTAGGTACGGGTCGCACTACTCGCACGTCGGCGCCGTGCTCTACTATCTCTTGCGTCTCGAACCGTTTACGACGCTGGCCAAGCGTGTCCAAGGCGGGCGCCTCGACCACGCCGACCGCCTCTTCCACTCGATTGCCGAGACGTGGGCCAACTGCCTCAGTGACACGTCGGACCTCAAGGAGCTTACACCCGAGTGGTTTTACCAGCCGGGGTTTCTGCTCAATGAGAATGGCGTCGACCTCGGCATGTGCCAGAACGGGACAGTGCTCGGCGACGTCGTCTTGCCGCCGTACGCGGCGTCGGCGGACGACTTCATCTTTCAGCATATGCTCGTAGGCTTGCTGCTCTTTGGGTGATATAAACTCTGTGGACTAGGCACTGGAAAGCGAGTTTGTCTCGGCGCATCTCCACGAGTGGATCGACTTGGTGTTTGGGGCCAAGCAGCGCGGGCCGTCGGCGGTCATGGCGCACAATGTGTTCTTCTACTTGACGTACGAAGGCAGCGTCGACATTGACTCGATCGACGACCCGGTTTTGCAAGCGTCGATGCGCGCGCAAATTGCGCATTTTGGCCAAACGCCAACGCAGCTGCTCAAGGAGCCGCACCCGCGCCGCAACGTTGTCCCGGAAGCGTCCATCGCGGTCGTGTCGCCCGTGCTCTTGCCGCACGCCGCGCCGATTACAGTGCTCGAAGTGCTCCAGTCGACGCTGTTTTGTCTGGACGCAGCCGGCTTTGCGTCCGTCCAGCAGCTTCGATCGCCGTATCAAGTGCCAGTACCCCCGACGTCGGCGTCACCCGCCCGCACCTTGTCGCCACTGGCCCTCGGCCGCACCAACAGCTCGAGCAGTGACGCCAGTGTCATTGAAGTCCTCGAGCGCAAGCCGCGACGTCTTCTCGCGGCCGATGCGTGGCTGTCGCCTGTCTGGACGGCGCTATTGGAGGCAGGCAACTATGTCGTCTCGGGCGGCCACCTCGATGGATCGGTGCGCGTGTACGCGGCCAATGACGGCAGCTTCCACAGTGCGATCCTGCACCACGCCGAGCGCGTCACGTGCATTGCGCGGACGCCGCGTCGATACCTTGTGTGCGGCAGCGCCGACGGCACGCTGAGCGTCTGGACGCTGGCGTCAACGAGTGCGTCGCCCTCGGTGCTGCTCGACTTTTCACTGGGCCTGTTCCGGGCGACGGCCAAGCGCGCGGTCATCGAGCCCGACTGGAGTCCCGCGGCCGTCTTGTTGGGCCATAAGACACCGATCGTGGCCGTCGTCGCCTGTGAAGATTTGGACGTGGTCGTGAGCGTCAGCGACCTTTGCGTTGTGCACCGACTGAGCACCGGCAGTGTCGTCCGGCAACTGCCACTGCCAGCCGCCATGACCCGCGTGCGCACCGTCGGCATCTCACGCCTCGGGATCGTTGTCGTGGCCGGCAGCAGCGACGACGACGCACACCACTGCTTGGTTACGTTTGGCGCGGATGGGACGGTGCTCGCGCAAGGGATGACGCATGCCACTACGCGACTGGTCCTGCTCGAGCGCACGGGACATGTCATTGTGAGTGGCCCCCTCGGCGCGTCCGTCTTGGCCGTGCACACGCTGGCTCTAGTGCAAGCGCTCACGACGGTCGGCGTTGCTAGCGTCGCGGTCTCGGTCGATGAAAAGTACGTGGTGCTGGGCCTCGATGTCATGCCGGTGCAGCTCCTCACGGCCAACCTCGTGCTCGCTTAACGACGCATTCACAACGATACCACCAAGAAGAAAACTGCAATTACTGTCGTTGCATAATCCTCGTACTATTGTCTAAAAACCAAGAAACAAACACTTGGAATACATGCATTCTTGGATAGTCTTTTCTCTATAACCGGTTTTTACACGGCGCGCATCGAGTTGCGGCGGTCGCGGCGCGCATGGAATTTTTGCAGAGCGACGTCGGCCTAGTTATAGTCAACTCTGTACAGTGGACAAGTTGTCTTTTACCTGCGCACACAGGGTTTTGACCGCGCGCTTGACGTCGTCCATGTTGTGCGCGACCGAAGTCGTGGTCGTCGTCGACAGGCACTTGGCCATGCCTTGCGGAAACCACGACACGTCGGTCTTGAGAAGCAGACCCTTGACGTACGCTTCCGGGCCATTGCACTCGGTCGCGTCCAGTGACTCGACGTGGACCATGAAGTAGAGGTACGACCACCTACAATAGCATGTCGTTCAAAATTCGACAATAAGACAATAAGAATCGACATGTTGTGGTCGTCGGCAATGTGTTTTTCAAAGCCGTTGTTGAGTCCGCTGGACGCGAGGTAGTGCGCGTCAAAGACGTCGCGGCCGTGGCCGCAGATGAAGCAGACATTGCGTCTCAAGTCGTCCTTGCGCGCGGCCTGCGTACGGAGATCGCCAAACGTATCGATCGTAATCCCAAACACCATGTTGAGCAAAACGACTTTGACGGCGAAAAATGTCACGTCCAACACAAACCGCCACCAGTATTGGTCCCGGTGAAAAAAGTTGGGCGGGTGACTCAGTGCGTTCGACATGTAGCCGCCGAGGCCGCCGTCACCCGCAAGCCCGCGGTGGAGGACCGTCACCAAGCAGTCGAGCAGCGTCGAGCAGTACGGAATCGCGCGGGCGTCGTCCGTGAGGTTGCCCGGCCCGTAGAAGAAGAGCCCCATCGCGTAAAAGTAGCAAATGCACGCGCAGAGAAGCGCCGTGAGCCCGAGGAGCCGGGCGGGCGTCGTCACGGCCAAGACGACGTTTTGCAGCGACGGATTCATGATGACCAAATCGAGTAAATGGTAGAAGTAAAACACGGGGTGGTACAACGTCGCCAGCACCGCCGTGCAGAGGTACACGAGGTAGAACGCCGTGAGTTTTTCAAAGAGCACGTCGTACGCAAAGGTAAAGAGCAGGCCGAGGACCGACCCGCTCGTTTCGAGGTACGTCCGCGTACTCGAGACGACGGGGAAAAAGAGCACCGTATCTATGGAAGAGGATTTGTATCAATCTATCAAGCGACACGTACAGAGCGTCCAGGCTGGAAACGTCGGGAACGTTTGTTCGATCGCAAATTGGCCCACGTACAAGAGCAATATAAACTTGGCAAACGGAAGGTACGCACTGTAGATCGCACCGAGCGTCTCGGTCCAACGCTGGACGCGCTGCTCGGCAAGGGCTTTGAGAACGTCGAGCTCTGAGCTGTCAGCAATGCTATCCGAGAACGCTTTCCGCTGCTTGTACGCTTCGAGCGAACGCTTGCGCATTGCATTGCGCCGGCGCCGGAAGATGAGAGGGATGCTGATGACGAGCATGAAGATGACGACGGCGGTCGAGAGGAAGATTTGCAGCAAGCCGCAGAGGAACATGGGCGTCTTGAGCTTGCTCGGGATGTAGATGTAGTCGCTTGGCTCTTGGTCGTAGTGCTCGATCGAGACAAGCTAGCCAAAGCATGATGCAGACGCAAGAGCACATTGGCCGTACGATGATGAGGTTCATGAAAATGGCAAGGAGAAAGCTCAGTGTCTTGAAGAGCGGGATGTACGGGCGCAGTGCGTTGTAGACGCAGAACTGACTGAGCGCTTCGACGTGCGCCATTTCCTCGTTCATACTCGGCAGCGCCCGCATGAACTGCTTGAGGCGGTCGTTCGAGTCGTACCGGAGCGAGTGGAGCAGCGCGTTCTTCTTGGCACTTAGAAACCGCAGCATGCGGCAGTGCGACGGCAACGGGAAGAACACGAGCTCGATGCGTCCGCGCCAGTAGATTTCAACCGCGCAGTGCATGTCCGTAAAGAACGTGTACGTCTTGCGGTACAGACTAGCGTGCTGGTACGCCGTTGCCGCGGCTTGAAACTCGCTCGGGCTCGTGAAATTAGCGCGCTTCGGGGCGCTGCCGCGGTCGGTCGGCGGCACGAGGAGATCGGCATCAAAGACGCACTTGGCGAGCGTGAGGAGGTTGACACCTTCTTCTAGAAACCGCTCGTCCCACGTAGTGTCGTCGACGTGCACGTCCTTCTCGGCGTGAAATTGGGTGTAGAGAGCCTACATACACGCTTGATGAATCCCTTCTTGGCATTCGAAAGAAGGCAGATGTACGATGAGACGCGCTTTCAGCGGCGGTAGCGCGAGAATGTTGCGAAGCCGGGCTTGCACGTCGTCATTGGACCGGCCCTCCAGGAGACTCACCATGGCCTTGACTGCAAGCTCCTTGAGTTTCTTAATGTCGTCGGGCCGCGGTGCGTCGACGCGGTCCGTCGACAGCAATATCTCGGCGCGGAGTAGCTTGCCAAAGACATCGACCATGGACGACGACGTAAGGAACTCTTGGTTGGCGCTGCAGGGGCCTTGCATGCACTCGATCAGAAAATGCCAGCAGTGCGTGAGCGACAAGCAGTCGGCCGCGGTCATCTCGTGCACTTGGGCATCGTCCTTGACGAGCAACCGCAGATACGTCGTGACCACATGGAGGATGTTGACACTGGTGGCATGGCCCAAAGCGACGCGCTGGTCAAGGAGGAGCAGCTGCGTGGGTAGAAAATGCCCCGCGACCAACGCCTACGCAAATCTTATCAATGAATCAAGTTGATAGAAAGCGAAACCGTCAAAAACTGCAAGAGCAAGTCGGCATCGACGAGATCGGTGTCATGCGACGTCGTGTACGCCTCGGGGAGCAAGAAAATCGAAGCGGCTTGGACACTGGAGCGACGCTGCTTGGTTTTCATGGGCGCAAGACCTTCGACGAGAAACGTGGACGTGCGGCGACGCTCCTTGAGTGCGTCGATATTGGCGCGCAACACCGACTCGATGGTCACAAAGACCCTACCCACGTATACGCTCCGCATCCTATTGCGTGGGAGAGACGCGTACCGCTCGTCACCCGCCTTGAAGCTTTCGTAAAACGCGCGCTGCACAGCGAGATTCCCGCCATGAACAAGCTCCAAGCCCAAATGGAGCGCTTGATTCATCGTCGCTGGCGACTGGGTGCCCGAGAGCAGCGCCAGCACAAGCTGCGGCGCGCCACATCTACAAGCCATTGCCTCGGCATGGTGCATTGGTTGCAGAAGCGGCACCGTACGCGGCCAGAAAGCTCTGTGTGTGGCTGTACCGGTCGTTGGCCTCTTCGATTTCCGAGAGCAGCATGCGCTTTCTGGTCGACTCGTCGAGGCGACAGCGCGCCACCAGGCGGTGCAGCACGTGCAATACCAGCTCGGCCGACGCTAGGAGGTAATGAGTTCTGCCTCATGAGAGCACGTTTCGCGTACGCGAAGCGGGCCGCGCTTGCAGAAAGGCCATCACGCGCGCGTAGAAGAGACGCATGGTCATGTTGGCGCTGTGTTGGTTGCTTCCGACCTTGCGCTCGATCTCGGCCCAGAGCACGACAAAGCGGTTGGCTTCAGCCGCCGTAACCGCGGCCACTTCGTCCGACTCGAAAACATCCGCCTGGAACGCGTGAAAGCTCAGTTGGGCAGCCGCGTTTTCATCATCACGATGATGCTCGCTCGTCACGGCCAGGTGAGGCGATCGACACTGTGTTTGGTGGCTACAGACGCCCGTGTGCAGTGCGCGGTCGCAGGCTTCCAGCGCCTACGATGAGATGTATACCGAGTGCTTGAAAGAGGCGGGCAAGGCACCAGTGACTGCTGCGGTGTCATGGTGACATTGGTGCGAATATGGTCGAGCGCGTGGGTGAGCGTCTCGGTGACGTGCGCACCTTCCGTGTCCGAGTCGTCGTGTTGGCGGACCGTCATGTGCTGCGTGCAATAGACCGTGATAAAATTGAGGAGTCCATCAAACACATAAGTCTCGAGGAGCTTGGCAAATTGGGTCTCACGGGGCGTCGAGAGGAACCGGCGGCCGGCGCTCGAGCCATAGTCGACGAGCAATGACGCGCTCTGGAGGAGCACGTTGCGCACCGCGGTCGCGGTCGCGCCCAGGTGCAAGTCGACGTCGCCGTAGAGGTAGACGTTGGTGAAGAAACGCACCATGACGAGCTTAAAACCAAGCGGCATTTTGGCATCGAGAAGCACGCTGAGACACCAGTTGAGCGGGTACCGTTGCTGGTAGTGCAGCGCGACGCCTCGGTTCTTGCCTGCGGCCAGCGCCGAGAGCACAATCAACACCTACCCCTCGGATACGCTTTCACCACCAAATCGAAAGCGCGTACCTTTTGCAGATAGGCGCCGCGCAGGTCGGTAGGTGATTGCAGTCGCGAGCGCCACTCGACGTAATGGGGCGCCTGCACGATCGCGTCCGCGCCGACGTCGTCGTCGGGGGCGACATGGGCGGCGGCATCGGGTAAAATGTGCTGGAACTGGCCATGGTGGAGGACTTCGTGGACGGCGGTCTGGTGCTTCTTGAGAGGCACGTCGTGGGGGGCCATGAAAGTGAGGAAGAATTCAAAAATGGTGCTAATGGTCGCAAACGCCTTGGACCCGCTCGTAGCGTCGGCCAAATTCGTGGCATGCGTCTCGACGAGTCGGCCCATGGTCCAGAGCGCCTCGGCGGGCAGGCGGTGCGAGAGATGCGCATTTTCGAAGAAGACGGCGAGGACTACGTTGCCGACACCGTCCACCGTGTCTACTTGACGTCAGAGTCAGTTGCTATGAGCATCCAGTTACCGAGGGAGCGCCAGAAGGTCTTTATGTTTTCAAACAGTAGGCGCTGCCCCAGCGGGTTCTTGGTCGACAAGAGCACGAGGAGCTTGCACGCCTCGGTTTGCACCTGGCGCTGGAGATCGTGTACCGACGGGTCGGCAATCACTGGGTTTTCGACAAGTGTCAACGCCACCTTATGGACGTCCAAAAGCAGCATGATGGCTTGGCCGTTCGCGCTCGGCGTGTACCGCACGGCGACAGGACCGTCCGAGAGGAGACCCCAGAACGACGACGCGCGTTTGCTTGAGCGCTCCATGAGCAGTCGGTGCTTGTCACAGGCATACGTCTGCAGCTGCTGCAACTGCTCCAAGAGCAAGTGGGTGACACCGAGGACGCCGTTGCCATACGTCGTGCGCACGTCGGCGCAGAGACGCGCGTTAGGAAAGATGTGGGCGAGATGCCGGAAGGTCGGAAGGAGCTCGCGAACGTCGTGAAGGACTTGCGTCGGCGGGAGCGCCAGGCTCTTGGTCGTTGACTCGTTCGACTCGAGGACCAGACACTGCAGCACTGCGTCAAACACGCGCGCTTTTCTCGAGTTTGCTTCAATGTGCAGACTCAGCGCGGCCTGGACGAGGTGCGCATCGTCGTACATGAGCAAGTCCATGCAGATGTAGTCGAGCGAGAGTTGCGAGACCAGTATCAGATCTAAATGTGGTGTCTGGTCGAGGACGGCGGCCAATTGCTTCCGCAAGCGGTGACGCCACGCAGCATGCGACTGCCCGAGCCTGCGTGACTTTGGTTGTGCATACTTGGCTTTGAAAAATGAGAGGACATGGAGGCACTCGACGTGGCGCCAAAGCCGCGTCATGGTCACGAGGAGGTCGCAGATCTGCGTCTTGACGCGGGTCATCGCATCGTGGAGCGCGCTTCTCGTGTAGCGCGACGTCCCGTCGAGCGTATTGCGTCCGTCGAGGAGACACAATAGCACGTGCGCCAGGTTCTTTTGCGACGTATAATCGACGTAAAAGCCGCACAAAAGAAGGTCGTGCGCAATTGACAGCATGGCCGACGCAAATGCGTTTTGATCCAGCGACGCGTCGACGACGCGCACGGTGGCCACAGAGCTCAGCGCGGCGTGGAGCACGGCTTGGAGGAGCTGAAATTTGATGGCATGCGGGTACGTGCGCACGGCATCTTCCGGGTACAAGACGTTTGCGGGGTGCGTCGCCGGGAGCGCAAAGTGGGGCAACGGCTAGGCATCACGATGATGCGTTATGGGGTTGGAGGACTATGTACGTACCACGGGTCCGACGGCGCGAGACGAGTAGGCGGGAATCGACTCGATAGTGTGCACTTTTGTCGCAAAGATCAGGTGATCATGCGGGAAGCACATGACGTAGCAGTGGTGCAAAATGACTGTGAATGCCATCCGCACCGTATTTGGGAGCTTCTCGTTGGCAATCGCGGCGACCAGCATCGTGTAGCTCAGCTGCGGCTTGAGCACCTACCGCATAATATATCATCTTGATACATTGATACTTTAAAAGCAAAAATGGCACGTTGCAGAAGAGAGGCATACCTTGACCGCATGGAGGTTGCTGCCGCGCAGAAGCTCGACAAAGAGAAGCAGCTGCAGGTGATAGTACTGCGCCAAATCGTGGAGCAAGTCGAACTGCGCTTGTGCCATCTTGTCCTTGCGATACGTCGCTTGCGTCGTCGTCCACGATTCCCCTGGAAACACGAGGTGGTAGACACTCTCCGGATCGAGCGTCCACACGACCGCCTCGAGCTCGACCCATTCATCGCCGGAGGACAAGTGCCGCGCTACGTCAAGGCAAGAATCTGCTGTGAGGCGTCGCATTCGAGGTTTATCTTCGTTACGAGGTGGCGGTGGCTCGTCATCGACGTTGATAGTCATGGTTGTGGAGGCGGGATCTCCTTCCTCAGCGTTGCTAACATCGCTTTGCTGAACGCTCGTGCGCTGCCTTTGGTTGGACGTCACAGGGTCCTCACGGATGGTCCGAGATGTCGCCGACTCGGTTGAGAACGACTCTTCTCGAATTGGACCAATCGGTGCATTCGAAGCGAACGAGTCGCCGCTGGCGTCCGAGTTGACGGACGAACGGTGACTCAATGATGCGAGAAGAAGCCGTCCCAGCGACAGCCCTTTTCGCACCGGCGTCGCTGTCGGGGGCGGCGTCTCGCTCACAGGTGCGTCCCGCGGCTCCAGTGGAACACCTGCGAGTTGTGCTTGGTACGCAGCCAAGTCCAAAGGCTTCTCCACCCCCGCCATCGGGACGAGACCGAGCTCTCTCGACGTGACAAAGAGGCTGTCGTCGCCAGCGCGCCACTCGGTGTGCGCCTTCCAGCTAATAGCAATGCTGGAAAATCCGTCGCTGAGGACGTCGGCGCCCAACGGTCGTGGGCGCGGCGTCAAGGACGCTAGCGCCGGTGGCAAGACGTCTGTCATGCTCTTGCTAAAACGACAAATCATGAGCCAACTCCATTGCACTGCAAAGTAGTACATGGCTTGAGGCACCGGTCGGCGACTCGTGTTGCACTCGCACGTTTCGATCAAAAGCCGATCGCGCACTGAGCTCGATGCTGCAAACAGTGCGTCGACGACCAGCTATGTCGACGATAAGCGCATCGTGGGTGCACAGACATCGCACCTCTTGATTGGCCGGAACGCTTGTACCGTCGCAGGCGCACAGGATCCCCAAGAAACGAAGAATGCCCGCGGCCTTGACACCTTGGGCCTCAATGCGCTTGCAACAGGCCGCTACGACGTTGGCGTCGACCGTCGCCAGCAGCCCAGGGTTGTTGAGAAAGAGAGTGCCGTAGACGGTTTTGGACCCGGTCTCGGACCCAATGTAGGCCAGCGTCTCGCGGGCGTACACGGTGCTCGACGCCGTCGCGTCGTTGTAGTAGAGGACGGCTGTGCGCGTGGCCACATAATTCTTATTCCGTGCATTCTCCTCCAAGAGACGTACGAGAACCCGATTGACGAGCCGGTGGACGCGGTGCGCCGCCCGATACGATGCGTCCCGCGCGAAGAGCGTCATGTCCCGCGCAATGGGCTCGATGCGGAGCACGCAGCGCTGCATCTCGTACAGAGTGTCCAAGACCTTGGCCTCCCGAGCTTGCTTTTGGCGGCGGTCGCCACCGAATGAGAGAAAATGCAGCGTCGCGTGGAGGGCGGCCACCGCGTCTGCGACCAGTGCACGTGGCATCGGGGCGCCGCGATCGATGGCAGGTTCGACAAGGCACCGGTACGCCTGAAGGGACGCCACGGCGCTGACCAAGAACTGGGCTTCGGCAAGCTCACTTGCAGCGGCTGGCAGCAGCCGAAACCCGTCCTACAAGCACCATCGAATTGACTGCGAGAGAGGATCTCAATGTACTTCGTCCGAGTGCTGGCGTGTCGCATGGAGTTGCTCGCTGGCTTGCAAGTGCTGCGACGCAAGCCCGTCTCGCTTGGGCTTGACGAGATTCGGGTGGTGCAAGCGATAGCCGCGGCCCAGCACCTACATGTTAGAGCGGCTTTCTAAATGCCAAGTTGAGGGGCGAATGATAACCTGGAGAAAGCAGACGTCGCTCGTCGACTGGTCGTTGGTCGCGCACGGAAGAATCTGAAACGGTGTCTGCGACGGCACGTCGGACGCAGTCACCGCGCCGTCGTCCATTACTGTAACGTAGCGCCCTACGCCCACATGATTTAGATCCGGTAGTTGATGGCAGCGGTGCCTGAGAGCAAATGCCGAAACTGAACGGGCTCGGTAACATCGTTGAGCACGCCACCGCGCAGACGGTCGTGTCGTTCGAGGACAAAGAGGGCTTTCAAAGACGCGTTTTCCGGGGAATGGACCGACGAGCCGGACGCCAACGGACGCAAATACGGTGCTTTAGCCATGTGCCGATTAGCCGACACTGTCACAAACGCGTTGGCTTCAATATGGTAGAGCCGATAGACCTTCCCAGCCTACATGCGACGGTGTGAGCTTCTGCACTTTGCGTAGTATCGCTGCGGGCTCGACCTCCCATGCCCCTTTGGATTCGAGACGAGGCGGGGTGAAGAGTGTGAGGCGCAGCATTGTCTCTTGCGTGTGGAGGTTGATCTCGTGCCGAGCGTGGCGGTCCATGTTGATTTGATGCAAACTCAGATGCAGAAAAGACGAGAGCGACTTGGTGCGGGCAACGCACACCTATGACGATTTTTCTGTACGAGTTGCTGAAGTGAATGATGCAATACCGCGTCGTTGTAGCCGACAATGTGACCAATCGACTTGGCCTTGAAACTCGGCAAAAAGGTAAACTGGCACTTGGACGAGCCGTGGTCGACGAGAGAGAGCTTCATGCACACCTTGTCCATCTCTGCGACCGTCTTGGACAGTGTCGAGATGAATTTGCCCGACTGGACATGTTGCAATTGCAGCGGCTGACCAAAATGCACGAGCTGGCCGCGGGCGATGGCCTCTCGGAGCTTGGCGGCGTTGCCACTCGCTTCGACGGCGGCTTGCTGCTGAAGAAGCTCGAGCATTTCACTCACCTCGCCAGTGGCACTACTCGGTGCCTTTGCAAGCCGTTTCTGGGCTTCGTACTGCAGCGACGGGGTGATCCGGAAGAGGCATCTGTCGAGCTTGCCGCCCGCCATGTCGCTAATGCAGCCAAGGCGCTCGTCCACAAAGCCGTCTGAGTGCACATGCCCACGATCGTCAATCTTGATGAAGACAATATCACCTTCATAGACCGCGCCGGGCAGGCGCTTCCGGCTGGACATGCTCGTTTTTTCAAAGTGGCTCGAAAGGTCGCCGTCATTATGGCGCGTCCGCGCGCCCACCTCTCAAACCTTATATTTTGAAGAAAGGCCAGCGAGTGTGCGTGCTTTCCCATAGCTGCCTAACCAATATATCCTTTCACATTGGATACCTCTGGTAATGCATAGTGCACAACAAGATACACAAATTCAAACAAAGAGGTTTCCTACCGAAACCGACGATCCAACGCGCCAGTCGTCAAGTTGTTGCAGGATGCTCCGGAAGCGCGAGCCGCGTGTCCTGTACGAAGGCGACATTGTCTACCTCCATTTCCAAGGCGACGGCTACGCGCACTCGGATGGCTTTGTGGACGAGCGCCTCGGCTGTCTCCGTGCCGACCATGCACGCGCTGCCACGTTTGAAGGGTGTCTCTTCCGCGTCGTGCCCAAGCTGACGTACGAAGCCGCAAAAGCACTGCACAAAATCAAGGACGAGGCGCTGGACAAGGTCGAGCTCTTGAAGCAGCAGGCGGCTGCTGAGACCGAGGCCAATGCCGCCGTGATCCGCCACCTGGAGAGCAGCGGCCAAGGCATCGTGTACGGCCAGATCGTCCAGCTGCAGCACGTGTTGTCTGGCAAATTCCTCACGTCCAAAGCCAAGACGCTCGCCGACGTTGACAAGACGAGCATGAAGGTCACGCTGCAGGCCGATGGGTCCATGAAGGCCTACTTCACGCTCCTGCCACGGTACAAGACGCGGTCCGTCGGCAGCAGCGTCATCTTTCACGACTCGGTAGACAATAGGTTCTGAGTCTTGCGTGCATATGACAATATTGTGGTGCTTGTAGGTGTGTTTGGCCCGCGCCAAGTATACGAGCCACGTGCTGCATCTGAGCGCCGCGCCGTACCCGCGCGATGCGCTCGATCGCAAAGAAATCAACATGAACTACAAGGAGTCGATCTTGCAGCTGCAAAAGTACACCGAGTGCACACCACCGTCGTCGCGCAGTCTCCAGGTAGCCGACGCGAGGTTTCCATGGACACTGTGTATTCTGCCACTAGATTGGGAAGCTCTACCGACTCTTCCATCTCGAAGGCCAGGCGTACGTAACATTCTCAGCCAACCCCTACGCCACAAAAGCGCCGTACCTGCGCCAAATCGTCCCCGACTCCAACTATGCGGCGTCGGCCAATTTCACGCTCAAGTCGCTCTACGTGCTCGAGCGTCTCGACCCGAAAGAAGGTGGCGTCGTGACCGACTTTGACGATGAGTACCGGTTCCGCCACCTCGCCACCGGTACTACGGTCTACGCGGATGTCCAAGTCGACTAACTTGCGATGTCCTAGGACAATACCTAGCCCTCTCGGAGGACGGCCGTCACCACGAAGTGCCCCTCGTCGGTGCACGCGCCGACGAAGGCCACTCGACCTTTTGCTTGCGACCGACATTTGGAAGTCTCGGCTCGGGCAACAGTACCCAACTCACGTTTCGCATCGAGGTAGCCTTATTTGCGTCCGTCCGTCATTTTCGACTGAACATGGCGTGTTTCTAGACACCGCACCACGGCGAGGGTGGGCCCTATCGGCTGCACAACCCAAACCGTGCCAAAGCCAACCACGCCTTAAAGCACAAGGCGAGTTATCACTTTGTCGCCTCCACGCGGCTTTTGGACGAAGTACAAATTCGTTTGTATGACAGTATTTGGTGCTGATTTTTTGTTTGAAAAAGGATTGTTTTCGACTCGTGGAGGCGTCGGCCACCGAGGCGTACGAGGCGTTCTACCTCTCGAGCGTCGTGCAGCATTTACGTCGGTACCGTGACGACGTTCAGTTGGCGCTGCAGAAGCGTGTGCCAGTGACGCACATGTTCTTGACCAACACGCTGACCGCGCTCCGGAGCTTGATTGCATTTCTGCAAGCCGGGGGCAGCGCGGAAGACGCCGATGGCCGCCCGATTTTCCATCGACAAGAGCAAGTGCGGGAAGCCAAGGTCCTCGACACCCTCTACGAGATGCTTCGCGTGGTCAAGACCAACCACATCTCGACCCATGACCTTGCGACAGACCCGTCGCTCAAGGTCGTGCTGCGCGTGCACCGCCTCATCAATAAAGTGCTCGTGTGCGCCGTCAACGGCAACTTGGCGAATAAGAACTACATCGCGACGCGGTCCGCGACTGCCTACTACTATACAGTCTCCAAGGCCAATGAGGCGACTCCTGGAACGTACATGGACGAGACGCTCGGCCATATTGGGTCCGAGACCGGCTCCAAGTCGGTGTACCGCAGTCTCTTTCTCAACAACAAGCAACTTCTCGAGCACTCGGTGGATCTCTCGCTTATCACGTCGAGCTGCCGCAACATTGAAGCCAAAGGGGTCAAGGCGTTTGGCATTCTGCATTTTTTGTCGACCATTTGCGCGTGCGACGATGTGAATTTACCCCAAAACCAAGAGGTACACCTATTGTCGATCGAAAATTCGCATAGGAATACTGGATTATACGTCTAGCTGATTGTGCGCGCGCTCTACAGTCTCACACTGCGGCCCGAGCTGCAAACGACCCGGTACAGCATTCTCATCGAAGCCGCCGCGTGCCCGAACCCTGTCCGGCCCGTTTCGCCCGCCGTGTACGTGCTTTGTTTTTATGTTGAAGTATCAACTTGATACGTGGCGTAGAAAGGACTTTGTCGTGAGTGCGCCGAGCGGCGCGAGCAGCTTTGCCCACAACGGACACCCCGTCGGCTATGATATGCTCAGCAAAGGCTACGTCAACATCGTTGTGAGCTGGAAAGCCGCGCTGAACTGGGACCTGAACGGAAGCAGTGGGCTCTTCTTCACTCCTGCCGAGCTGCAGTTGACCCCGGTCGTCGACGCCGCCGTGAGCAGCGACCTCGCGCAGTACGATCAGCTCGTGAACGCGGCGCATCGCGAGTGGATCCTTCTCGAGCACATTGTGTGGACGCTCCAGCCCGACGACATGTTCCCGCTCCTCTTTAACGGCAAAGTGTGGGCGACCGAGTGGGCCGAGATACAGAGGGACCACGAGCGACTCGAAGTCTTTGAGCGCCTCAAAGCGTTGGCCAACTACTACAACCTGCAGCTCATGTTGTTTGCAGAGCTCTTGCGCGGCCACTGCGCGACGTCCCTCGAGGTCGGCTTGTGTGATTGATGTTTGCTTGATTTTTGTTTGATTTTCCATTGTTTCCTAGTTTTCACACTTTTTGAATGTCTAGATCTTATCGGCGCAGTTTAGCTACAACATGCTGCTGAGCGCTGTGGCCAACCCGGGCTTGCCGCACACGATCCGCACATCGTTTAGCACGATGCTGCACTTGTGCTGGCTGCGCCGGTTCCCTCATGAGCCGCTGCTGTTGCCCCGCTATGTCTACGGCTTTGATGACATTCCCAAGCTCGACCGCCAAGCGCCGTTGGTACGAGCATTTTGGCATTGATGTATTCACTTTCATTCAATGCCCGTAGCTCCTTGCACACTTTGAGCTGCAGCCAGGGCACCCGGCGCTTGCATCGGACGACGCCTTCATTGCCTACCCGTTCGCAGACAAGTTTGCGTTCGTGCAAGGTACGATACAAAATTGTCTTGTGCCGTGTGGACGCATGAGCCTAGGCGTCGTGCACGAGACCATGCTGCTCATGGCCAAGGACAAGCTCGTGCTGAGCACGATCGACGCCAATGTCTGTCTGAGCGCGCTGCTCGTCATCGTCGACTGGCTTGTTCGATGCGGGTTTTACCCCGACATGGAGGCCATTGAGCGCCTCTTGATGCCGCTGCTCCTGCTGCTCGACGGCCGCAACACGGTCTACAGTCCGTCGGCACTCGCGCTCGTCAACAGCTCGCAGGCGACGTTCGACGACACGACGCGCTATAACCGCAACAAGCTCAACGACGCGTTGACCAAGTGCAAAATGCAAATCTGTGACATTTTGCAGGCCATCAACGTCGTGTGGCGCAACTACGAAGTGCTTTCGCTGCTGTCGCACTTCAAGTACGTTGGCTTTCAAGACATCACGACGCCCACCGCCGCCAACGACGACATTGACGACAATGACGATGACGACGGTGACCACGCCGCGAGTCCGGACGACGTGCCACGCCGCCGCCCGAGAGCAAAGAAAAAGATCGGAAAGCGCCAAAAAGACGAGTCCGCGCGGCTGCTTGCACCACCAAAGAAGCACAGCACGTTCTTGCAGCTCTTTGCCAAGGGCAGTCTCGACATGCGGTCGATTGCCAAGCTACCGCTGGCGACCATCTGCATGGATCTCATGATGTACGAAGACGACACGCTTGTACACGCGGCGCTCGCTCTCATGCTGCAGCTGCACACGCGCCAGGACCAAGTCCTTTCATACCTCGGGCAGTGCATCCTCGTGCGGCCGTCCGTGGCGTCGGCGCGCATTGCGTCCAGCTCCATTTCGAGCGCCCAAGTGCTCAAGGAGATGGAGTACATGGGCCCGTTGCTGCGCCATTACATGACGTCCTTTGCATCCCCGTCGCTCTGCGATCAAATGCTCGATGTCAACAAGGTGCCGCTGGGCTATGCGGGCGTCGCCCATCTATTGGTCGACATCCTGCGCAAAATGCAAGAATTTTGCGTCGACAAACTCAACGGGTCGGAATTGCGCGAGCCAAATCTGGAGAAGCAGACCATTTTGCTCCAACTTCATACGCATCTGGACGTGATGGAGCTGCTGCGCATGCCGACGACGTTGATCGAGCCAAAGTACAAAGCCAACTTGATGGCGGTGAAAGCCGAGTGCTGTCTCTTCTTCCAGCGGCTCATGGCCCGCAACCCCATGGGGCAGCGCCTCGTGTTTCCGTGTTTGCCCGATTTGATTGCGCGATTTGGTACAACTTGTCTGACATTCGAAGGACATTGTGTACAATGGAATGGGATAGAGGAGCTGCAGAACATTGGCGACGTGCTCATCGCGATCTTTGTCGACAACCGCGACTTGTGCTCGAGCATTCCGGAAGAAGCAATCTGGACCACGATGAAGCTCCTCAACGACCTCCTCGCGCAGCTCGCGGCCGGCGCCGACGACGGGTTCAGCACCATTTGCACGATTCTCAATTTTTTCACGCATTATATGATCCCGGATCAAGTGCCCATGAAGTCCAACCAGGTACGAGCACTTATCTTTGTAGTCGACTAAAATGGACGACATAGGTCCATCTCTTCTCGGTGCTGTCGCACCCGCAGTTTGAACACACGATTCTGCCGTTCGGACGCGGCATTGAGCCGAACATGGAGGTCGGGTCCGTCGATCTCATGACGACCGATGGCTACCTCTCGCTGCTCGACCTTGTCCGCAACCCGAACGCGAGTGCGCAGCTGGTCTACTTTGAAAAGGTATTTTTTGATTTTTTGACATTTCTATTTTTTAAACGTTTGACACGCAAACACAAAAATCGAGCTTAAACAATATCTTTTTGTAGTCGCTCGAGCTCCTTGGCTGCGTGTGCCGCGGCAAGACGTACAAGACCGAAGTCGAGTGCCAGCAATTGTACCCGCTCAACTTTATTCTGACACTGCTCTTGGACGAAGAAATGCCGCTGACGCTCAAAGTCGTCGCCGGCAAATTTCTCGCCGAAGTGTTCTTGGACACGGACTTGGACGTGGACCCAAAGATCGGGGTCCTTCCCGCCATGTGGAGCGTTCTATTGCACTGCTCGACGCAAATCGCGGCCTACAACGCCTTTCTCTACAAGGACCAAGCGCCATCGTCGGCCGAGTCGACGCCCAAAGCCAACATCACGTTCGACGAGCTCGCGCGCTACGTGTTTGAGGGGAACTTGAGCATCGTCACGGCGTTCTTTAGCTGCGTCTACAACCCCAAGGCCGACGACCTCGATGACAATACTGTGCACATTGTGCACGCGCTCCGGTCGGACATCAAGTCGCTCAAGAAACGTGGCAAGCTCGACGTAGCCCAGCACGAGGTTGCACACGCCACGTTTTCATCTATTTGGTTTCTCATGTTTGCCGACGCCGACTAGATTTGTGATTATTGCGGCATCGCGCTCGGCTTGCCAATCGAGAAGAAACCGACGCTGCCGCCGCTGCGCCGCACGCCGTCCAACACGTCGATTCGACACCGCAACGCGATCGTCAAGCACCGGCCGAATGCGACGCTCGTCGAGACCGTCGCGACCGCAAGTTCGTTTGACCAGTTCAAGTGGTCGCTTCTCGAGGCGCCCGACATTTGCGCCAGCGTTCATGCCGAGCTCCAAGAATTCGTCGACGTGATGGAGACGATCGAGGCGCTGACCGACAAGTCGCGCCCGGACGCTGGTGCGGACCGCGCCAACACGATCACCAAGCAGCTCTTGGCATCGCGCATCATGAAGTTCATCGCTGACAACCCTACGTCGAGTACGCTTTGTCTTTGTCTTGCCTCGGGAAACTTCAATCCGACAATGTCGCTAGGTTGTGTTGTCAGTACGCTCGAAATGCTCGTCCGCACCATTTCATCCAAAGCGCTGTCCGAGGACGCCAAGCTGCGGCTGCAGCGAGCCGAGATCGAAGAGGCCCAAGAAATGTACCAAACCACACAGACGTTTATGGCCACGTACACCTTTATTGTTATTTTTCATCATTTTTCATGTTTGTCTGTACCATTAGGTGTGGCGCTGCGCGGCTCGTCTTGACCTTGATCGCCAATGCGTACAACCCGGGCACGATGCTCAAGGCCATTGAATTTGGCCTCAGCCTCGTTCGCGGCGGCAACGCGACCGTGCAAGCCATGCTCTACGAGAGCATGCAGGCCAGCGACGAGCGGTATCTATCTATCTATCTGTCTATGAAAGTGTCAAGTATTCAACTCGGACAATAGGTTCTTTATGCAAATTGACCGGATTCTGCAAGCCGCCATCGAAAAGGTCAAGGAGACACGTCGGACGATCAAGTACATTGCCGAGTCGCGTCTCGCCGTCTCGACGCCGTCCACAGGCCACGGCGCAGCCGAGTGCAGTCGCGCCACAGACAACCTCTTGGCATTCACGCATTCGGACGCAGACGTGGTCATCTCGGGCGACCTGCTCATCCACTTTCTTTCCGTAAAGAGCAATCTATATGTATACAGAGGTAGCATAAATGTGGTGTAGATGCTGGCTGAGGGGCACAACCTGCAAATGCAGCTCGTCATGCTCGACCAGTCGCATGTTGGCAACCTTATGAGCGTCAACTTGCTTCAGACGGTCACGTCGTACCTCGCGATCCTTGTCAAGGACGAAGCGCAGCTTCAAAACATGAGTGCGGACGACTGCCGGTCCCTCAACGCGTGCTGGCTCTTCTTGACCGAGTACATGCAAGGCCCCTGCAGTGCGATCCAAGAGTACCTCACGGGCTCCGTCATGGTCGAGATCTTTCGTAAGACGCTCAAGGCGCACATCAACGTGGTGGATGCGTCGGACGACACGCTCCCGACCGCGGACGCCGTCAAGACGCTCAAGGCCAACGCTGTCAAGACGATGGTGAGTCTCCTCGAAGGCCGCAGCGACGACCGCGTCGAGGCGCGTCTCCGGAGTACATTGGAGCTCAAAGCCATCAAGAACCGCCTCCTCGTACCTCTGTAACGTGCATACTGCACTTGCTAACCATACGAGTGTAGGAGCTCTACGAACAGTACCATGCCGAGAAGGAGGAGCACAACGGAGATATGGCGTGGCACGAGGAGTTTCTGGATGAAGGCGTCAACCTCTTCACGCTGGCGCAGTGCGTGTTTCGACCGTCCAGCGACACCAAGGCCGACGACGATACGCTCGTCCCCGAGTCGACCAAGACGTCCAAGGCGCCTCGCCGCGGCGACTATGCGAGCGAGGCAGCGTTCAAAGCTGCCAAGGCCGACTGGCGGCACAAGTCCATGTACGCCAAGGCCTACAAGTTCTTCGACGACCTCCACTGCACGATCGAAATTTGGTGGGGCACCGACGAACCGCGGCTCGATACAGTGCATTTTCCACTGCATTCGCACTGCCGCATGTTTGCGTTTCTTGGGCACAAGAAGGAACGTCTCTTGAACGACTTTGACTACAAGTCGAACGAGCGCCTCAAGCAGTTCGTCCAAGCGGCGCGGGGCCTCGACGAGGAGATGCAGCACATTGAGATGCTCAGTCGCTTCCTCCTGTACAACCTCATTCGACCGTACATTCCGCTCTTCAAGTCGCTCAGTTTTATCTTGGCCATCTTTATGAACCTCATCATGGTTTCTGGCAATTACACTGGATTTGACATTTGACATTTGACGTAGCTGGTCGCCCTCAAGCACAACGACGAGAGCACGGACCGCCACTTTGAGCCGAATGGGCTCCAGCAACCGATGCAGTACTTTGGCATGCTCCAGATCTTCCTCTCGACCGCCGTGCTGGTACAGAACTCACATCTGAAAATTTGAAAAATCTGAAAAAATCTGGAGCCCCGAGGAATCTCATCGCGGTGTGCTAGGTGTTTATGCTCGTCATTAGCGTCCCGCTCGTCTTTCGCGCGCGCCGCAACGCGCAGATCAAAAACCTGCTCGACTCGTACAATGCGAGCAAGAAGCAGCGCAAGCTGGAGAGCCTCGAGTTTGATCTCGCCGATCTGAAAGCGATCCATCTCCAGATCGACGAAGTCGGCAAGCATCTGAAGAGCGGACTTCTCGGGCTCACGTCTACGGCCAAAGGGCTCGTGGAGTCGCTCGTCCAGATTTATCATTCATACCTTCCGCTCTTGCGCATGATCTTGCTCATCTACCTTCTGCAACTGACGCTGCTGCAGGCGTTTCCCGACTTTCCCACCGAAGTGCCATGTACGTGTCTCTCTATATCTCTTGTCTCGCCGATACAGGACAAGGTGTCCTCATGTGCCCTGCGTAGTCATCATTCTCTTCTTGCCGTTCGTACGCAACACGCGCAACTACCTCGAAACGAGCTGCTCGTGGTTTGGTCTGGTCTACACGCTGGTCTACGACGTCATCTTTGACAAACACACGGCGTTCTACACCGTGTACCTCGGGACAGCGTGCTGCGCTACGATGTACCACCCCATCTTTTATGGCTACCACTTGCTGGATCTGGTCATCATGAGCCCGTCGCTCCAGAATGTGGTGCGCGCCGTGACCAAACCCGGGCGGGCGCTCGCGCTCACGTGTCTGCTCGGCCTCTTTGTGATTTACTTTTACACGATGGTGCTCTTCTTCTTCACGCCGTCGGACGCAACGGACGAGGTCGAGCACGTGCCGTACTGCTCGACGATGATGGACTGCTTCCTCTTCTTCGTGCACCGGGGTCTTTTGAGCGGCGGGGGCATCGGTGATTTTCTCACCAACGGTCTCAACCACCCGCCGAATTACTTCAACCGGAGCATGTACTGGGCGCGCGTCTTCTTCGACTTGAGCTTTTTTGTGCTCGTGATTGTGCTGCTGCTCAATATCGTGTTTGGTATTACGATCGACACGTTTGGCGAGCTTCGCACCGAAGCCAACGAGAAGGAGCGCCTTATGAAGAACCAGTGCTTTATCTGCGGTCTCTCGCGCGACGTCTTTGAGAATCACTACACGGAGCAAGGCATCTCGGACGGCTTTGCCAAGCACATTGCATCCGAGCACAACATGTACATTGCACAATATTGTCTTCGCGTTGCCATTGTAGCTGCGTAGGTGGAACTACCTCTACTTTATCGTGCATTTGCGCGCAAAAGACCTCACCGACTGCACCGGGCCCGAGGCGTACGTCAAGACGCTCCTCGAGAAGGACGACCACTCGTGGTTCCCCCAAGGCATGGCGCAGTGCCTCACGCGGGCCAACGTGGCGTCCACGGAGCGCGATCTCAGCGACATCAAGGGCCAGCTCAAGGCGTTGAGTGCGCAGGTCCATCGACTATAGTCGTTTGTTCTATCTTACGAATACCCACTTGTAGATGGAGCACATTGCGTCCGTGGCCACGGAGAGCGCCTAGAACCAACTAAAAACTTGTATATGCAAGTCGTTCATGTGAATCAGTCGGAAGGGGGTCTAGGGTTGCGCGTCGCGGGCCGATTGGAGCTCTTCAATGTACGCTTGCATTGCATAAAACTGCTCGGCTTGCTGCGTGAGGATCTGGAGGAGCTCGGCTTTCTCCTTCTCGAGCCGCTCGGCCATCGCCTTGTACTGCGTCATGAGCTGGTACACGCCAGCCGTCGACGCCGAACAGTCGGAGCGCACCGAGTTGGCCGGTGACAAGGGCACGTAGCGCGACGTCGACCGCGGCGGCGTCGGCAGCAACGCCGGGTGCAACGGCGAGGCCGCCACCAACAACTTTTCCATCGACGACTCGAGGTTCAGGCGCAGCTTGGGGCGCGGTCGCACGACCGGCGCTGTTGTCGTCGGCAGCGAAAACGACGGGCTGTCGGCGGGCGGCGGACCGCGCAACGGCGCCCGAGGCGTCGATCGAAGCTCGGGGGTTCTCGGGGGCGCCTGCGCCGTTTTTGGCGGAGTGTTCGCGGGTGGCGCGACGTGGTGCCACGGCGACGATCCACCCGCCCGCGTTTCCGAGTCGTTGGCGGTCGGTGGGGCAAACCCTGCTGTCTGCGTCGGCGCGGGTGCCGTCGACTGAAGCATGGACGACTGCCCTAGCGCCCGAGACTGCGGCATCGCACTCGACGATGCGTGGCCATTCGGCGAGTACCCCGGCTTCCGCGCGTTCGTCGTCGGTCCAAGTTCGGGCGTGCGGGGCTGGGCGAACGCGGATTTCGCAGGCGAGGACATCCCTTGCTTCCAATCGGACGGCAATGGCGTGCTGGCCGTCGGTCGATGCCCCGGCTGCGCAAACGGTGCAGTGGTTGGGGGCGCGTACGCCCGTGGCGCCTCTGGGTGCCACTGCGAGGACGGTGCTTGCGGTGGCCCCTGCGATGATGCCGAGAACGGCGAATCGTGTGCCGAGGTCGCTTGAGCTCGAGGGCTGTTGGAGAAGAGCGACGAGACAGCTTGCGGTGTCGACGGCGTGTGCACGGGCGCGGGCTCATGCACAGGTTGCATCTCGTGGGCCGGCGGCTTTGTGGGCGGCGCAAACA